>NC_053028.1:306598914-306624351 GCF_003073215.2 Triticum urartu | reverse complement strand
ACACAGAGCGAGATGTCGTGCCCAGACACCACGTGATGAGGTGTGATAAGCTCTACGTCCATCTACAACGGGTGCAAGCCAGTTTTGCACATGCAGAATACTCAGGTTAAACTTGACGAGCCTAGCATATGCAGATATGGCCTCGGAACACTGAGACCGAAAGGTCGAGCGTGAATCATATAGTAGATATGATCAACATAGTGATGTTCACCATTGAAACTACTCCATCTCACGTGATGATCGGTTATGGTTTAGTTGATTTGGATCACGTGATCACTTAGAAGATTAGAGGGATGTCTATCTAAGTGGGAGTTCTTAAGTAATATGATTAATTGAACTTATTTAATTTATCATGAACTTAGTCCTGGTAGTTTAGCATATCTATGTTGTAGATCAATAGCTCGCTGTTAGCTCCCCTGTTTATTTTTGATATGTTCCTAGAGAAAACTAAGTTGAAAGATGTTAGTAGCAATGATGCGGATTGGATCCGTGATCTGAGGTTTATCCTCATTGCTGCACAGAAGAATTATGTCCTTGATGCACCGCTAGGTGACGACCTATTGCAGGAGCAGATGCAGACGTTATGAACGTTTGGCTAGCTCAATATGATGACTACTTGATAGTTTAGTGCACCATGCTTAACAGCTTAGAATCAGGATTTCAAAGACGTTTTGAACGTCATGGACCATATGAGATGTTCCAGGAGTTGAAGTTAATATTTCAAGTAAATACCCGAGTTGAGAGATATGAAGTCTCCAACAAGTTCTATAGCTAAAAGATGGAGGAGAATAGCTCAAGCAGTGAGCATGTGCTCAGATTGTCTGGGTACTACAATCGCTTGAATCAAGTGGGAGTTAATCTTCCAGATAAAATAGTGATTGACAGAATTCTCTAGTCACCATCACCAAGTTAGTAGAACTTCGTGATGAACTATGATATGCAAGGGATAACGGAAACGATTCCCAAGCTCTTCGTAATGCTGAAATCGACGAAGGTAGAAATCAAGAAAAATATCAAGTGTTGATGGTAGACAAGACCACTAGTTTCAAGAAAAGGGCAAAGGGAAGAAGGGGAACTTCAAGAAGAACGGCAAGCAAGTTGCTGCTCAAGTGAAGAAGCCCAAGTCTGGTCCTAAGCCTGAGACTAAGTGCTTCTACTGCAAAGGGACTGGTCACTGGAAGCGGAACTGCCCCAAGTATTTGGCGGATAAGAAGGATGGCAAAGTGAACAAAGGTATATTTGATATACAGATTATTGATGTGTATTTTACTAGTGTTCGTAGCAACCCCTCGGTATTTGATACTGGTTCAGTTGCTAAGAGTAGTAACTCGAAACGGGAGTTGCAGAATGAACAGAGACTAGTTAAGGGTGAAGTGACGATGTGTGTTGGAAGTGGTTCCAAGATTGATATGATCATCATCGCACACTCCCTATACTTTCGGGATTAGTGTTGAACCTAAATAAGTGTTATTTGGTGTTTGCATTGAGCATGAATATGATTTGATCATGTTTATTGCAATACGGTTATTCATTTAAGTAAGAGAATAAATTGTTGTTCTGTTTACATATATGGTTACACACCCAATGAAAATGGTTCGTTGGAATCTCGATCGTAATGATACACATAATCATAATATTGAAACCAAAAGATGCAAAGTTAATAATGATAGTGCAACTTATTTGTAGCACTGCCGTTTAGGTCATATTGGTGTAAAGCGCATGAAGAAACTCCATGCTGATGGGCTTTTGGAATCACTTGATTATGAATCAGTTGATGCTTGCGAACCATGCCTCATGGGCAAGATGACTAAGACTCTGTTCTTCGGAACAATGGAGCGAGCAACAGATTTGTTGGAAATCATACATACTGATGTATGTGGTCTAATGAATATTGAGGCTCGCGGCAGGTATCATTATTTTCTGATCTTCACAGATGATTTGAGCAGATATGAGTATATCTACTTGATGAAACACAAGTCTAAAAACATTTGAAAAGTTCAAAGAATTTTAGAGTGAAGTGGAGAATCATCGTAACAAAAATAAAAGTTTCTACGATATGACCGCAGAAGTAAAATATTTGAGTTACGAGTTTGGCCTTCAGTTAAAACAATGTGAAATAGTTTCACTACTCACGCCACCTGGAACACCACAGTGTAATGGTGTGTCCGAACGTCATAACCATACTTTATTAGATATAGTGCGATCTATGATGTCTCTTACCGATCTACCACTATCGTTTTGGGGTTATGCATTAGAGACGGCTACATTCACATTAAATAGGGCACCATCTAAATCCGTGGAGATGACACCATATGAACTATGGTTTGGTGAGAAACCTCAGCTGTCGTTTCTTAAAGTTTGGGACTGCGATGCTTATGTGAAAAAGTTTTCAACATGATAAGCTCGAACCCAAATCGGAGAAGTAAATCTTCATAGGATACCCAAAAGAAAATGTTGGGTACACCTTCTATCACAGATCCGAAGGCAAGTTATTCATTGCTGAGAATGGATCCTTTCTAGAGAAGGAGTTTCTCTCGAAAGAAGTGAGTGGGAGGAAAGTAGAACTTGATGAGGTAACTGTACCTGCTCCCTTATTGGAAAGTAGTTCATCACAGAAATCTGTTCCTGTGACTACTACACCAATTAGTGAGGAAGCTAATGATGATGATCATGTAACTTCAGATCAAGTTACTACCGAACCTCGTAGGTAAACCAGAGTGAGATCCGCACCAGAGTGGTACGGTAATCCTGTTCTGGAGGTCATGTTACTTGACCATGACGAGCCTACGAACTATGAGGAAGCGATGATGAGCCCAGATTCCGCGAAATGGCTTGAGGCCATGAAATCTGAGATGAGATCCATGTATGAGAACAAAGTATGGACTTTGATTGACTTGCCCATTGATCGGCGAGCCATTGATATTAAATGGATCTTCAAGAGGAAGACGGACGCTGATAGTAGTGTCACTATCTACAAAGCTAGAATTGTCACAAAAAGGTTTTCGACAAGTTCAAGGTGTTGACTACGATGAGAGTTTCTCACTCGTATCTATGCTTAAGTCTGTCCGAATCATGTTAGCAATTGCCGCATTTTATGAAATCTGGCAAGTGGATAAACAAAACTGCATTCCTTATAGATTTATTAAAGAAGAGTTGTATATGATGCAACAAGAAAGTTTTGTCAATCCTAAAGGTGCTAACAAAATATGCAAGCTCCAGCGATCCATCTTTGGACTGGTGCAAGCATCTCGGAGTTGGAATATACGCTTTGATAAGTTGATCAAAGCATATAGTTTTATACAGACTTGCAGTGAAGCCTGTATTTACAAGAAAGTGAGTGGGAGCACTACATCATTTCTGATAAGTATATGTGAATGACATATTGTTGATCGGAGATAATGTAGAATTATTCTGCAAAGCATAAAGGAGTGTTTGAAAGGAGTTTTTCAAAGAAAGACCTCGGTGAAGCTGCTTACATATTGAGCATCAAGATCTATAGAGATAGATCAAGACGCTTGATAAGTTTTTCAATGAGTACATACCTTGACAAGATTTTGAAGTAGTTCAAAATGGAACAGTCAAAGAAGGAGTTCTTGCCTGTGTTACAAGGTGTGAAGTTGAGTAAGACTCAAAACCCGACCACGCAGAAGATAGAGAGAGAATGAAAGTCATTCCCTATGCCTCAGCCATAGGTTCTATAAAGTATGCCATGCTGTGTACCAGACCTATTGTATACCCTGCCCTGAGTTTGGCAAGGGAGTACAATAGTGATCTAGGAGTAGATCACTGGACATTGGTCAAAATTATCCTTAGTGGAATAAGGATATGTTTCTCGATTATGGAGGTGACAAAAAGGTTCGTCGTAAAGGGTTACGTCGATGCAAATTTTGACACTGATCCAGATGACTCTAAATCTCAATCTGGATACATATTGAAAGTGGGAGCAATTAGCTAGAGTAGCTCCGTGCAGAGCATTGTTGACATAGAAATTTGCAAAATACTTACGGATCTGAATGTGGCAGACCCGTTGACTAAACTTCTCTCACAAGCAAAACATGATCACACCTTAGTACTCTTTGGGTGTTAATCACATAGCGATGTGAACTAGATTATTGACTCTAGTAAACCCTTTGGGTGTTGGTCACATGTCGATGTGAACTATGGGTGTTAATCACATGGTGATGTGAACTATTGGTATTAAATCACATGGTGATGTGAACTAGATTATTGACTCTAGTGCAAGTGGGAGACTGAAGGAAATATGCCCTAGAGGCAATAATAAAGTTATTATTTATTTCCTTATATCATGATAAATGTTTATTATTCATGCTAGAATTGTATTAACCGGAAACATAATACATGTGTGAATACATAGACAAACAGAGTGTCACTAGTATGCCTCTACTTGACTAGCTCGTTGATCAAAGATGGTTATGTTTCCTAACCATAGACATGAGTTGTCATTTGATTAACGGGATCACATCATTAGGAGAATGATGTGATTGACTTGACCCATTCCGTTAGCTTAGCACTTGATCGTTTAGTTTGTTGCTATTGCTTTCTTCATGACTTATACATGTTCCTATGACTATGAGATTATGCAACTCCCGTTTACCGGAGGAACACTTTGTGTGCTACCAAACGTCACAACGTAACTGGGTGATTATAAAGGTGCTCTACAGGTGTCTCCGAAGGTACTTGTTGGGTTGGCGTATTTCGAGATTAGGATTTGTCACTCCGATTGTCGGAGAGGTATCTCTGGGCCCTCTCGGTAATGCACATCACTTAAGCCTTGCAAGCATTGCAACTAATGAGTTAGTTGCGAGATGATGTATTACGGAACGAGTAAAGAGACTTGCCGGTAACGAGATTGAACTAGGTATTGAGATACCGACGATCGAATCTCGGCAAGTAACATACCGATGACAAAGGGAACAACGTATGTTGTTATGCGGTTTGACCGATAAAGATCTTTGAGGGAGTCCTGGATTAGGGGGTGTTCGGGTAGCCGGACTATACCTTCAGCCGGACTCCAGGACTATGAAGATACAAGATTGAAGACTTCGTCCCGTGTCCGGATGGGACTTTCCTTGGCGTGGAAGGCAAGCTTGGCGATGCGGATATTCAAGATCTCCTACCATTGTAACCGACTTTGTGTAACCCTAACCCTCTCCGGTGTCTATATAAACCGGAGGGTTTTAGTCCGTAGGACAACTTCATCATACAACAATCATACCATAGGCTAGCTTCTAGGGTTTAGCCTCCTTGATCTCGTGGTAGATCTACTCTTGTACTACCCATATCATCAATATTAATCAAGCAGGACGTAGGGTTTTACCTCCATCAAGAGGGCCCGAACCTGGGTAAAACATTGTGTCCCTCGTCTCCTGTTACCATCCGGCCTAGACGCACAGTTCGGGACCCCCTACCCGAGATCCGCCGGTTTTGACACCGACATTGGTGCTTTCATTGAGAGTTCCTCTGTGTCGTCGCTTTTAGGCCCGATGGCTCCTTCGATCATCAACAACGATGCAGTCCAGGGTGAGACTTTTCTCCCCGGACAGATCTTCGTCTTCGGCGGCTTCGCACTGCGGGCCAACTCGCTTGGCCACCTTGAGCAGATCGAAAGCTACGCCCCTGGCCATCAGGTCAGGTTTGGAAGCCTAAACTACACGGCTGACATCCGCGGGGACTTGATCTTCGACGGATTCGAGCCACAGCCAAGCGCGCCGCACTGTCTCGATGGGCATGATATAGCTCTGCCGCCGAGCAGCGCTTGGAGGCCGCACACGCACCGGTTCCGACCATTGATTCGGAGCCTACTGCGCCGATCGAGGATCAGCGGTTAGACGCTGCCTCAGGGGCTGCGATCTCAGAGGCGATCGAGCCGAACTCCAGCCCCGCACTCCGCATGGCCCGTGACTCCGGAGCCGGATTCCTCTCCGGACTCCGTGCCCCCCGCCCCCTGCCGATCGAATCCGATTGGGCGCCGATAATGGAGTTCACCGCCGCGGACATCTTTCAGCACTCGCCCTTCGGCGACATCCTGAATTCTCTAAAGTCTCTCTCTTTATCAGGAGAGCCCTGGCCGGACTACGGTCAGCAAGGATGGGATTCGGATGATGAAGAAATTCAAAACCCACCCACCACCCACTTCGTAGCCACTGTCGATGACTTAACCGACATGCTCGACTTCGACTCCGAAGACATCGACGGTATGGACGACGATGCAGGAGACAACCAAGAACCAACGCCTATAGGGCATTGGACAGCCACCTCATCTCACGATGTGTACATGGTGGATACCCCTAAAGGAAGCAACAACGAGGAAAACGGGGATGGAAAGAGGGATCGATCTCTCGAAAAACAATCAAAGCGTCGGCGTAAACGCCGACCCAAGCCCCGCCTCGATAAAGACCCAGCCATAGAGCAGGATGAGCCGGTAGACGACGAGCATGCCTTAGAGCAACCGTCCCAACAGGACAACCCGGATAGAGAAACCGAACATCCCTCCCCCGGCGAAAATGGCATTCCGGACGACCCTACGCCGGACAAGCCCACGAAGCAGAAGAACCTCCACAAACGGCTCGTTGCAACCGCACGCAGCCTGAAAAAGCAGAAGCGGAAGCTAAAAACTGCGGAAGATGCACTCAGGATCAGATGGAGTAAAGTAATCAATACCGCAGACAAATACGGCGACAGTCGCCGCACTAAAAGCTATCCGAGGAGAAAACTACTGCCTGAATTCGACGAGGAGGCCTTAGAGCCCTCGCATTCAAAAAGTAAGAAAGCCACACGGTCGGATAGACGACCCCAGGGCCAGCTTAAAGCGGCAAGCAGCGCCGCACTTAAGCCGGTATGCGACCCACTTAAGGATTCGCATCATGGCCCAGCCAGGTCCATTTACGGGCCAAGAAAGCAAGCTCTCGTAAGCAATGCAATAAAGCCATTATCAGAATACGGCACACCCAAATACAGGGGCCGCACACCCCCTATGTTTCACCGATGAGGTCCTGGATTATGAATTTCCAGCGGGATTCAAACCCGTAAACATAGAGGCATATGATGGAACAACAGACCCTGGAGTCTGGATCGAGGATTATATCCTCCACATACATATGGCTCGAGGAGATGACCTCCACGCCATAAAATACTTACCCCTCAAGCTTAAAGGGCCAGCCCGGCATTGGCTTAAAAGCCTTCCTGAAAACACAATTGGAAGTTGGGAAGAGCTCGAGGACGCTTTCCGAGCAAATTTTCAAGGGACCTATGTCCGCCCTCCGGATGCAGACGATCTTAGTCACATAACTCAACAACCCGAGAGTCAGCTCGGCAATTCTGGAATAGATTTCTTACTAAAAAGAATCAGATAGTCGACTGTCCGGACGCTGAAGCCTTAGCAGCTTTCAGGCATAATGTCCGAGACGAATGGCTCGCCAGACACCTCGGCCAAGAAAAGCCAAGAACAATGGCCGCACTAACAAGCCTCATGACCCGCTTTTGCGCAGGAGAGGATAGCTGGTTGGCAAGATGCAGCACCAGCGACCCAAGTACATCCGAAACTAGGGATGGAAACGGAAAACCGTGACGCAATAAGGACCGTCGCCGGACTAAGGAAAAAAGTCCGAAGAGCACGGCAGTCAACCGGATTCAAAAGCTCACGACAGAATCAGAAAAAGCCGCCCCTCCAAGATAACAGGGACGACCTATCCAACCTAAACAAAATCTTGGATAGGATATGTCAAATACACAGTACTCCCGGAAAGCCTGCTAACCATACCCACAGAGATTGTTGGGTTTTCAAACAATCCGGCAGACTCAACGCCGAACACAAGGGGCTCGACACACCAAGCGAAGACGAGGACGAACCCCAAAAGCAGAGTACCAGGAAACAAAAGAATTTCCCACAAGAAGTAAAAACAGTAAACTTACTCCACATAACAAAACGTGCGGCGCCCATAAAGGTACGCGCCCCACGGCCTATCCCAAAGGAATCCCGCCACTGGTTGTCAAAACCAATCATCTTCGATCATCTGGATTATTCTAGAAGTATCAGGAACCCAGGCTGGACTGCCCTGGTACTCGATCCAATAATTGGCGGACTCCAGTTTTCAAATGTCCTTATGGACGGTGGCAGCGGACTCAACCTGATATATCAGGACTCAATCCGCCACATGGGGATCGACCCAAAAAGAATTCGCCACAGCAAAACCTCCTTTCAAGGAGTAACGCCAGGTCCGGACACCCATTGCATGGGTTTTCTCCGGCTCGAGGTTATTTTCGGCTCTGCCGATAACTTCCGTCGCGAAAAGCTGACTTTCCACATCGTCCCATTCTCAAGTCGCTATCAAGCACTACTGGGACGCGAAGCTTTCGCCCGCTTTAACGCAATACCGCATTATGCATCTCTTACGCTTAAGATGCCCGGTCCACGCGGCATCATCTCCTTAAAGGGGAAGCAGTGAGCGCCTCCCCCAAGCGGAGGATTGTGCGGCCGCTTTAACAGCCCCACAATACAATGGCTTCACCAGCCAGAACATCGGAACAGGTCATTAAGACCACGGACACGGATAGACGAGTCCGGCACAAAAGTATCGTTGATAAAGGCTTAGTGGCCATATACCCCTGCACTAGGGGCTTCACACGTATAAAATAAGAGACAATAAAGCTCAATTTTTCATATTTTACTTTACACTTTGTTTATTTCATATAACTTTTGTTCGGCACGCCCCTTTTTCAACTTAGTTGCTCTCTTTTTTACAGATGAACGTCGTGCTGCGCCCGTCCAGGATACGGCACAACGGAGACACAGGCGCAGACGTGCAGTAGGGACCCGTTCCAAGGATTCTTTTCAGATTAAGACCCTGCGTAAACCTTTTTTACTGTCTCTTGTTGATACACATCCCCTGGTTCTATGACCAAGGAGGAGGCTGGCGTCTTGGCATGTGGCCACGTCAGAATTCTTGCGCGTACCTGGACACTAGGGGCTTATACCTCAGAGCGTTACCTAGCCCGCTCTCATAAAGACCGAATACCTTAGGGAGTGTTCGGCGTCGCGAGTTTGGCCTTATATGCATCAGCTCCGAGTCATGATTTTGGTCAAATGTTGGGTTGCCCGGCTCCTGTGTTCGGCCGCCTTACGTTCCGCTCTATCGGCTAAGGCGGCACCAGGAGAACTACTGCGATTGTGCCCTGGTTCGGCCAGGCGAGCACCTCAGTAGAGAAAGCCGAAAACCGACTGTCATGATATGGCGTGAGACTGGTCAACCACTCGATGACTCTCTGGAATCTGTAGGATTCCTCCGCATTAACGAAGGGCCGTTTCCCGGCCAGGCACATACGCGCCCCGAATTCGGGCGAGCGCAGTCGCCACCAGGGGCTACCTAAATAGTCCCATTGTCAAGCTCCTATGGCTAAGTGAAAGTGTTAAAGCATTATAGTCCGGTTGCCTAGCTCGCTGCGCTATCACCTCCTTTGTAGGACCAAGACGTTGGATTAAGTGTGAAAATGCGCCTTCTGCGAGCACCCCCGCACTATGTGCGTGGGGGCTGAAGCCAACGACTGCCATCTTTCAGATTTTGTATGTATATCTTAAAACGGCCGCACAGGAGGTGTTCCACATACTTGCAGGCACAAGTATAAAAGGCTACTACAATTCATCAAAATATTGCTTCATAATTACATATGCTATCAGAACATAGCATCCTTCGAGCACTGCGTCTCTATTACACGAGCGCCTTCAAGGACTTCCTGAAAATAGTGCTCGGAGGGTACTCGGCTTTGGTCCGAATCTCGGGATGCAACAACGGTGGTCTCCATCTCTGCCCAGTATGTCTTGACACGGGCAAGAGCCATCCGTGCGCCCTCTATGCATGCTGACCTCTTCATCGCATCGATACGTGGCACCGCGCCAAGGAATTGCTGCACCAAGCCGAAATAACTCTTCGGCTCCGATCTCCCCGGCCACAGATGACCCATGACGTACTTCATGGCGAGTCCGGACAATCTATTCAGTTCGGCCCATTGAGCCAGACAGTCCACTGCCAGTGGACGCTCTGGATTGTGGAACTGCGACCAGAAAAGCCTTTCCACTTCGCGATCTTCTTGATCTCGAAAGTGTTCGGTCGCATCAGCAGCACTCGCTGCCAAATCCAGATAGGTGTCCTTCGCACTCCACATCCGGTCCAACGGAGCAAACTTCGGATCGCCAAACTTCCTCCGCAGCATAAAGGGCTTTCCAGCCGCAATCTGTCCGGCCTGACGCAGCTCCTCCTTCGCAGCTCTCATCGCAGAGCGAGCGTCCTTGGCATCAACAACGGCCTTCTCTAAGTCCGTTTGTCTCGCCCGGTCTTCTTTCTCAAGAAGACTTGCAACGGTCAGCAGCGCTTTTTAACTTCACGGCCATCTCGGCCATCTCCTTCTTGCTTCGGCAGTGAGCAGCCTGTTCGGCTCTCAGCTCTTCAAGTGCCTTCTCGGCAGCCGCATCACTTGTCCTGGCTTGTTCCTTAGCTCGGGCAAGTTCCGCCCGGAGACTCTCCACGGCGGCCGCACCATCTGCGTCAAGCACACACATTGTAAGATACTGGCATAAAAGCTCCTCTTACCAGATGCCGCCCGAGGAATTGCATACCTTGAGCATCATCAAGTCGCTCGTTGACGAGCGCGATGTCGGCATCTGCCACGTCAAGTTGCCGCTTTAGTTCGGCAAAATCATCAGTTCGGCTCGATTCCGGACACTTCGCCACCTATATACAAAGGCGAAAATTAGACCTGGGATTATGATCCTCTGCGCGCCGTCAATTTTGACAACGCACAGAGTCTCAGGGGCTACTATCTACACAGGCGCATCTTGTTTATGCGCAACTGACAAAGAAGTACATTATCAAACGTACCTCAAAACCCGTCAGCAAACTTCTGACGGCCTCATGCAATCCGCTTTCCGCGGACGAAATCCTTCCAATCACCGTACCCATCAATGCACGGTGCTCCTCTGAGATAGAAGCTCGCCCCAGCAGAATCATCAGCTCCTCCGACCGCGCACCAGACGGTGCCGGACTCGTCCTATGACCTCCATCGAAGGCAGGACGCGGAGAACCTTGGGGGGCCATATGGCTACCTTCCACCCCTGCCGGATTCGGAGAAACCCTCCGCGACGACACCTCAGGGTCGCCCGCCTCGCTAGGCGGTACGGCAGGGGGAGGCGTTCCACTCTCCATCATCTCCGGAAGAAGATCCCCCGAAGACGAGCTCTGCTGAGAAGGGCTGAGGTCCGAGCTACAAGGTAAAATTTCGGTTAATCTTCTCAGATAAAATAGGATTTCTCTCATCCCTCTAAAGGAAAATCTTTCTCTACTTACGGCTCGCTGGAGGGCTGATCCCTTTGGGGGCGTAGTTCGGCCGAGGATCTCCCCGGCGCCGGACCCTCTGACGAGGACTTCTTCCCCCGCTTTGAGGCCATGGTCTCCGGGTCGTCAGAGGCGGCCCTCTTCTTCCCCCTAGGAGAGGAATTGTCGGTTCCTCCCTTCGGAGCAGCCTCCTTCGAGGAGGCCATAGTTTCCTTGTCCTCCCCCTCACTTCCCTCCAAAGGCACGATCTTCAACATCCTGACTAGCACGGGATCCGGCCTGGTCTCAGGAAGGGGAGCCGGACACCTGATCAGCTTCGCCTTCGCTACCACTCCTGTTTAAAAGGACACTCTTTTAGGGGCGAATTTATGACAATTTTACGGATAGCGAGTCCGGGCACAAGGTTACTTACTTGAGTATCCGGGCGATTGCAGCTTAAACCTGCGTCCTCGGTCAAATCCGGACACATTGCTTGTGATCCGAAGAACATTTTATACATCTCCACGGGCGTTGCGCCCATAAAATGCTGGAGAGCTCGTGGTCCCTCCGGATTAAACTCCCACAGACGAAGGGAGCGACGTTTGCCGGGCAGTGTTCGGCGAATCAGCATGACCTGCGTCACCTTGACCAGGTTGAGGTCTCTTTCTAAGAGATCCCTAATGCGGCCCTGCAACAAGGGCACGTCTTTGGATAACCCCCAATCTAATCCTTTGTTGACCCATGACGCTAGCCGTGGTGGGGGACCCGAGCGAAAGGCAGGAGGCGCCACCCACTTGGCGCTCCTGGGAGCGGTGATATAGAACCACTCTCGTTGCCACAAGCCGAGCTCCTCTTGAAAGGAGCCCTCGGGCCATGGAGCATCGGCATTCTTACTTATGACAGCACCGCACTCTGCGTGCCGTCCCTCGATCATCTTCGGCTCCACTCCAAAAGTCTTGAGCCATAATCCGAAGTGAGGACTAACACGGAGGAACGCTTCGCACACAACGATGAATGAGGAAATGTGGAGGATGGACTCTATAGCTAGGTCATGAAGTTCCAGCCCATAATAGAACATCAGCCCCCTCACGAAGGGATCCATCGGGAAGCCTAAACCCCGAAGGAAGTGAGACATGAACACTACGCTCTCACTAGGCTGGGGACTGGGAATAGCCTGCCTTTGAGCAGGCAACTAGTGCGAAATTTCGGTGGTCAAAAACTTAGCCTCTCTCAACCTTAGCACGCCCTCCTCCGTGACGGGGGAGGGCATCCCTCGGCCTTGAAGGTCAGAACCGGACATTGTCGAAGGTCCGAAGCGCCTGGAATCTGGAGCCTAGGGTGTTGGAACTCGAGGCGACAGGCGAACTTGTTTTGAGATTGGAGAAAAGGAGTAAGGCCTTGGTCTCGTTATAAGAGGTTGAATCCCAGGAGCCCTCCCCGTAACCGTTTGGGACTCGCCTTTAATCGAGAAAACATGCTAACGGGCACGATTGGGTTACCCACGTCCGTATTGATGAGAAACCCGTAAATAAAGGGGACACAATCTCTGCTTTGACAAGACGTGCCAAGGAAACCGCCTCGCAAAACACGCTGAGGTGTGAAAGTGAAAACGATTTGAATAAAGGCTTGAACGTAGTGTGATGTCACGCTGCGGAATACGTCAGCAGATTAGATTTGTGTTAATAAAGTGTCATTAGTGTCTAACTTATGCGCAAATAGCGAGTGGTAAGATCTATGGTGGGGCTAGAGTCGGAACACCTACCCTTATAAGTAGGTCTGATACAAACTTTTGATCGAGAGATTTGTGAGGACGGGACACCCACGCCTAGCGGAAGTGCACCGTCATACATTATATGGAACGAGAGATAGCACCTCATCGTCACATTTGGATCGAAGGTGACGCACGCGGCAGCTGATTCAGGGCTGCACGAGAAGGAGATGTGCTGGCACGTGACGAGGAGGAGCGCTGTATCGGGTTACGCAGTATTCATCACCTCTGCGTCTGGCTCGGAGGCAGATGTGAAATACTGGAAATACTAAGATCTCCACGAAAGAACTCTCACTCCGAGTGCATTGTGTCTCGCGGATGGGACTAACTTCTCCGCACGTAGGAATGGCATATAAGCATTAGGGAGTGGGATATTCAGTACTTTCGCATACCCACAGAAACTGATACTCTGTATGTATTATCGCCTAAACCCTCTCGGTACGGTACTTACAGTTAACCAGAGGGTTCTGTCTAAGTCGTAGAGATAACGTCTATGACAACATACAAGTCATAAGCTATACTTGTGCCGGACTAGCTCTTCTAGCGATTAGCCTCTCCTGATACTCAGTGCTTAGGATTAATCACGTAGTCACCTACCATAGCACCACTCTAAATCTTAAATCAAGCGCACTTTTTAAAACAGAGTGGGTAGCCAGACACGCGAAGCGAAGCAGTGACGCTAGGGTATATGTTCCACCAGAGCGGTCCCTGAACCTGGTGCGAAAACAACTCTGTGTCCCTCGATGCTCGCGTGTATCCCTGTTTTGAAATACGCTAATGTCCAGGGATGTGCAACTAGATCGATGCGACTCTACGAGTAGAAGGAGAGGGGACCGCAACCCGAGATCCACACGGAATTCCTGACAGCGGGAGAGAAGCTCATCGATAGTGCGTAAGAACTGATCAAGTTAGGCATCTCCTCAGGATGGAGAGAACGCAGTGTCTTCGCTTGAGTAGCCTGTTAAGATGCACAGGAGAGCCATCGATCAAGCTGGGGATACGATAGCATTGTTTCTCAGCAGATTTCTCGCCGGCGAACCCGGGGAGATCGCTCGCCGAACTACGCCCCAAAGGGATCAAGCCCTCCAGCGAGCCGTAAGTAGAGAAAGATGTGGTCCTTTAGAGGAAATAGAGAATCCCTCGACGTGTGTTCTCTGCAACCTGCAGTTAAGATAAGACCACAGAGAAATTTATCATGTATATGAGTTTATACTACGATATACTGACTCAGTCATCTCTGCAACGAGAGTCTTGTCTTCGGGGGATCTTAGCTTCGGAGATCGATGCGAGATGTGCGATACGCCTCCACTGGCAGCTGACCACGAGTCTATGCGAATAGTAGGCTCGGAGCACGACTCAACATGAGCTGTCTGTCGATCGAGCTAAGGGTTGGGTCATCCGAACTTATCCTGTGACCAGGCCGGTAAAGTGTTGCACAGGTATGCCATAGTGAGATTCCGCCGGCAACACCAAAGGCTGCTACTCCGGCGAGTGCTTTATCCGGAATGCGCCGTCGTAGGACGAAGTCCCGGGCACCGTCTTAGTGCCGCTTGAGTGTCGACGCGATCTTCATGATTGGTCTGAGCTGAGAGGGAGCTTCGGGAATCCAAGGAGACGGAGCACGGTATATGGAGCACCTTGACTGGGCCTTAGTGGAAAGAAGGGGAAAGGAGCAAGGGAGGGGGCGCCCCCCCAAGCCCAATCCGAATTGGGAGGGGGCGGCCCCCCCTTTCCTTCCTCCCTCCTTCCTCTTCCTTCCCTCTCCTACTCCTAATAGGAAAAAGGGGAGTCCTACTCCCGGGGAGTTGGACTCCCCCTTAGGGCGCGCCACCCTCCTTGGCCGGCCCCCTCCTCCACTCCTTTATATACGGGGGCAGGGGGGTGAAGGAAATAATCCGCCTTAGAGGCAATAAACAATTATTATTATTTCCCTAATATCTCCCATGCAAAGTGTTCTATGACTCTCACCCCAGATGCTAGACCATTGCCTATCTTAACACTCAGAAAACCATAATTAGTGGTGACAACATTACATAGACCCAACCCCAGAGTGTCATCCAGCTAGTATGGCCTCTTACACTTGCTAAATACGTGATCAAAGCATGGCTTATCGTCTTCCCTAACCATGGAGCAAAGAGTTCGTCAGGCTCGCTTGACAGGTCGTAACACCCAGCCCACTGCAAAACATCACTGTCAGGTTTGAACACTGATCCCTGCTGATCCCCTGACATGCACCACGACCCGACCTCCCTTACGCTCCCACCACCTCGTAGCTATACATGCACCACGAGCGCACCCCCTAGTCACTACCCTACCCGTTCTTCCAGTCCGACCAATATCTACAACCCCGAACACTGCTTTCTCCGCTCGTCTCGAATTCTATACCACTGATTCCATGACTACCACATTTCCTTGACAGCAGATCATCGCAGCACTCCACTGTATGTACTCCCGAGGACACCACCCCTTCTGCTGGCTACACCCCCCAACGTCACAACGTACCACTGGGTTTGATTATAAAGGACAGTAACTGCATACGAGTTTCGTGTACTTCCCAGGCACGCTTATGGACGCATTGGTTGACAGCTGAGACCCTGTGCTGTTCCCCCGCTCCGCGCATCATCTATACCACCACGCTTACTTCCAACCCAGGCGCAACGCTCACCATTGTTTGTCTCACTTCGGACCCGCCCCACAGCCATCACTCCCCCTCACAGCCACCGTCCCCTCCGACTATCCTCGGAAAGGTCATAATGTCTCGAATGGAATTGCACTGAATTGCAAGCTAGTTAGAAGTATACTCTTTGGCTGTGGTGCGGCCCTAAACGTATTCAGTACACACTTCCGCGACCATTCAGCATACTGACACAACAACTCTGACGAATCAGCATTAAGCACACTTGAATATAAGAGGTTGTACGCTCGTGCTGATGATGATGTATACTCACGGCATATAGATCGGGGAGACCGAGGCTAAAGCACGCGGAGAGATAGTCAACCTATCGCAATTACATGAGTTAGTTGCGGTAATGGTAAAACGATTAAAGAGACTTGGCGGTAACGAGATTGAACTAGGTATTGGATACTCGACGATCGAATCTCGGGCAAGTAACATACCGATGACAAAGGGAACAACGTATGTTGTTATGCGGTCTGACCGATAAAGATCTTCGTAGAATATGTAGGAGCCAATATGGGCATCCAGGTTCCCGCTATTGGTTATTGACCGGAGACGTGTCTCGGTCATGTCTACATTGTTCTCGAACCGTAGGGTCCGCACGCTTAAGGTTACGATGACAGTTATATTATGAGTTTATGCATTTTGATGTACCGAAGTTTGTTCGGAGTCCCGGATGTGATCACGGACATGACGAGGAGTCTCGAAATGGTCGAGACATAAAGATTGATATATTGGAAGCCTATATTTGGATATCGGAAGTGTTCCGGGTGAAATCGGGATTTTACCGGAGTACCGGGAGGTTACCGGAACCCCCCGGGAGGTATATGGGCCTTAGTGGGCTTTAGTGGAAGAGAGGAGAGGTGGCCAGGGCTGGGCCGCGCGCCCCTCCCCCCTAGTCCGAATAGGACAAGGGAGAGGGGGGCCGGCCCCCCTTCCTTCTCTCTCTCCTCTTTCCCTCCCGAATCCTATTCCAACTAGGAAAGGGGGGGAATCCTACTCCCGGTGGGAGTAGGACTCCTCCTGGCGCGCCCTCCTCCTGGCCGGCCGCACCCCCCCTTGATCCTTTATATACGGGGCAGGGGGCACCCCTAGACACACAAGTTGATCCACGTGATCATATTCTTAGCCGTGTGCGGTGCCCCCTTCCACCATAATCCTCGATAATATTGTAGCGGTGCTTAGGCGAAGCCCTGCGACGATAGTACATCAAGATCGTCACCACGCCGTCGTGCTGACGGAACTCTTCCCCGACACTTTGCTGGATCGGAGTCCGGGGATCGTCATCGAGCTGAACGTGTGCTAGAACTCGGAGGTGCCGTAGTTTCGGTGCTTGATCGGTCGGGCCGTGAAGACGTACGACTACATCAACCACGTTGTGCTAACGCTTCCGTTGTCGATCTACAAGGGTACTGTAGATCACACTCTCCCCTCTCGTTGCTATGCATCACCATGATCTTGCGTGTGCGTAGGAATTTTTTGAAACACTTACATATTCCCCAACAGTGGTATCCGAGCCTAGGTTTTCTATGTTGATGTTATATGCAGTATACACACATACGAACGAAATGAGATCGTCTCTGATTTGACTTTTGGGCGCTATAATAAAAAGAATCCATAGTTACCTGTCTTACCAACCGGGATCCATGTCATCACTTTGGTTCGGCGGTATTGGTTGGACGAAGCGGCCCGGACGAACATTTACGCTCGTGTGCCACGCCCGTTGTGCACCACTCACCAGCACACGTCAGCGAGACCGGTTCTCCCGACGTGTCAACATATGCACAACACAAAGTGGCACTAGCCGGGTAAGAAACAGTTGTCATCAACATCCTAACTGGTTAGTACCTAGCAACACAGTACCGAGATTTAGCCTAGAGTCTATTGAATACACTGCCGAAGATTTTACCCTGAGCTCACTATACGGGTAAGGCCTTAATTAAAAAAAACATAGCCCACAATAACAGACCTTTTGAAATAAACATATTCGCATCTCATTCGTGTCTAGGAGTTCCCTTTAATACCTGTTGACCGATTGCCGTAGTAGGCTATATGAAGCACGATTGGTTCTTGCATTAAGCTCGTAACAAAGTCCCAGCGCGGCAACGCGGCTACTAATTTTACTACTGCTCCCCAACGGGTTTCAGGATGAAGCAAACAGATGACAGCATCTAAGCGAAGATGCATAAATCAGGTATTTCTGGTCGAATTAAACAGCGTCGAAAGCGCGTCGCCAGCAGTTTTTTAGTGATTTGGGAACAGGGAGACGTAAAGTCATACGTTTGGATGCGTTGGGTTCTTGCTCAAGCCCAGTAGCAGCCATGTAAAACTTGCAACAACAAAGTAGAGGACGTCTAACTTGTTTTTGCAGGGCATGTTGTGATGTGATATGGTCAAGACATGATGCTAAATTTTATTGTATGAGATGATCATGTTTTGTAACCGAGTTATCGGCAACTGGCAGGAGCCATATGGTTGTCGCTTTATTGTATGCAATGCAATCGCGCTGTAATGCTTTACTTTATCACTAAGCGGTAGCGATAGTCGTGGAAGCATAAGATTGGCGAGACGACAACGATGCTACGATGGAGATCAAGGTGTCGCGCCGGTGACGATGGTGATCACGACGGTGCTTCGAAGATGGAGATCACAAGCACAAGATGATGATGGCCATATCATATCACTTATATTGATTGCATGTGATGTTTATCTTTTATGCATCTTATCTTGCTTTGATTGACGGTAGCATTATAAGATGATCTCTCACTAATTATCAAGAAGTGTTCTCCCTGAGTATGCACCGTTGCGAAAGTTCTTCGTGCTGAGACACCACGTGATGATCGGGTGTGATAGGCTCTACGTTCATACATGAATAATTAGAACCGCAGACTGATCGCTGCTGAATTCCGCCATTATATGATTGATACCAAGTCCACCTAGTTCTGATACTATCAGAATAATCCAATGATGAGATGATTGGTTTTGAAACCATGTTCCATGGGTAGCACACTACGGGTGGATGGCGATTACCCGGGTTATGGTCGCATAGGCCTACGTGCCGATTTAATTTATCATACGTGGAAGGGGTTGCAATTACTAAATTTCTACATGATTGTGGAAAACTTGTTTTCCATACGTACTCGCTTTGGGGGTTCGCCTCGCTATCGGTTCTGGGTGTATCCAAAGCCCCATTGTTGCGGACGGCTTATGAAGACGGCCGAATTTGTCAACCAAAATAAACTCTGATGAGGATAGATATACCGACTACTGGTGAATGACATAATCTACGGATCTTTAGTAGCCGTCGTCCCCTGTTCAGTGAACTAGGGGGCGGTTCGATCTTTGCACGGTTTGGAACATCCGGCGGTACTGCCGTCCTCTGGAAAACTGTTTCCTATCGGATGGAGTCTTATGGGCAGCAACGGTTGTCCACTCCTGATTCGGTTATCCGATGCGGAGTTCGCTAGGCTGCATCTGCAACCGCTATTTCCGAAATACATATTAGAGACTGACTGATAAACCACAACGGGTCATTAGTACGTGAGTTTAAGGCATTTTTCCTGAGGACATGCTTTGGCCGAATAAGTCGCAGCCGATAAATCTACCGTGCCACTCTCCGGTAACCGATTGAATGACTCGAACATCGAGGTTTCTCAAAGGCTCAAACGCCGCAGTACTATAGTTTTTAGTCAAAATCTATTCCATAATCAGGTTGATTTGGATCCACGTAATCAATTCAGAGGATTAGAGGGATTTTCTATCTAAGTGGAGTTCTTTAAGTAATATGATTAAACTTGGTTGAACCTAATCTTATATAACTTAGAGTAGACCCGCCTGCAGGTATGAGTTAGTGAATCAAGACTTGCTTAGCGTTTGCTACTCGTTTGATTGGTAGATAAGAGAGGGGTGCGACATTGGGTCCTGGAAAACGTTTGCGTCACTCGCCGGTTGAAAAATGCATCTCGATACCGGCTCTCCAACTTCGTAATATGTTGTTTTTCTCAAGGAATGTGCTTTTTAAGCATTCTGCCGCTGCCCTTTTAAGCTTGAGGGGTAAGATCAAATTACTTGGCATGGAGATATCCTCTCGTCGGAAGTAGTTGTGAGAGGATATAATCTCAACCGATAACGACAATGGGTCTGTTGAGCTATATTAACACATCATAATGCAACCATAATGTTTACGGTTGAAATTCCTCTGGAACACGGATCATAAAACTGGCACCTGCGATACAGCTGCAACGTAAGGGATGGCTTCGAAGGCACTTACCCTATTTGGGTGTGCCGGATTCTGATAATGGCTTATATGCATTGCTTACGAGAGCTTGCTTTCTTGGCCCGTAAATGGACCTGGCTGGGCCATGATGCGAATCCTTAAGTGGGTCGCATGCCGGCTTAAGTGCGGCGCTGCTTGCCGCTTTATGCTGGCCATGGGGTCGTCTATCCGACCGTGTGGCTTTCTCACTTTTGGAATGCGAGGGCTCTAAGGCCTCCTCGTCGAATTCAGGCAGTAGCTTTCTCTTCGGATAGCTTTTAGTGCGGCGACTGTCGCCGTATTTGTCTGCGGTATTGATTACTTTACTCCATCTGATCCTGAGTGCATCTTCCGCAGTTTTTAGCTTCCGCTTCTGCTTTTTCAGGCTGCGTGCGGTTGCAACGAGCCGTTTGTGGAGGTTCTTCTGCTTCGTGGGCTTGTCCGGCGTAGGGTCGTCCGGAATGCCATTTTCGCCGGGGGAGGAGATGTTCGGTTTCTCTATCCGGGTTGTCCTGTTGGGACGGTTGCTCTAAGGCATGCTCGTCGTCTACCGGCTCATCCTGCTCTATGGCTGGGTCTTTATCGAGGCGGGGCTTGGGTCGGCGTTTACGCCGACGCTTTGATTGTTTTTCGAGAGATCGATCCCTCTTTCCATCCCCGTTTTCCTCGTTGTTGCTTCCTTTAGGGGTATCCACCATGTACACATCGTGAGATGAGGTGGCTGTCCAATGCCCTATAGGCGTTGGTTCTTGGTTGTCTCCTGCATCCGTCGATGTCTTCGGAGTCGAAGTCAGCATGTCGGTTAAGTCGTCGACAGTGGCTACGAAGTGGGTGGTGGGTGGGTTTTGAATTTCTTCATCGTCCGTATCCCAACCTTGCTGACCGTAGTCCGGCCAGGGCTCTCCTGATAAAGAGAGAGACTTTAGAGAATTCAGGATGTCGCCGAAGGGCGAGTGCTGAAAGATGTCCGCGGCGGTGAACTCCATTATCGGCGCCCAATCGGATTCGATCGGCAGGGGCGCGGGGGGCTCGGAGTTCGGAGAGGAATCCGGCTCTCGGAGTCACGGGCCATGCGGAGTGCGGGGCTGGAGTTCGGCTCGATCGCCTCTGAGATCGCAGCCCCTGAGGCAGCGTCTAACCGCTGATCCTCGATCGGCGCAGTAGGCTCCGAATCAATGGTCGGAACCGATGCGTGTGCGGCCTCCAAGGCTGCTCGGCGGCAGAGCTATATCATGCCCATCGAGACAGTGCGGCACGCTTGGCTGTGGCTCGAATCCGTCGAAGATCAAGTCCCCGCGGATGTCAGCCGTGTAGTTTAGGCTTCCAACCTGACCTGATGGCCAGGGGCGTAGCTTTCGATCTGCTCAAGGTGGCCAAGCGAGTTGGCCCGCAGTGCGAAGCCGCCGAAGACGAAGATCTGTCGATCGGGAGAAAAGTCTCACCCTGGACCGCATCGTTGTTGAAGATCGAAGGAGCCATCGGGCCTACGACGACACAGAGGAACTCTCAATGAAAGCACCAATGTCGGTGTCAAAACCGGCGGATCTCGGGTAGTGCTCGAATGGCGTCTCGATCACAGGAGACAGTGTGCTACACCCATGTCGTTACCTTAAGGAAGCACACGGCCCTCTCAGGATAATTAACGGGTGGGTAAATAACTACCAGAACACTATACGAATTTCGAGAAGAGACGTCAAAATGACCAGAAGCAGCTATTATGATGTAAATGATGCATGAAATGTTATAATGAGATACGACTTAAAACCCCACCAGAGTTTAATATGAGACACACATTAATATTTACGAAGAGAAAGGAAATAGGGTTAGGTTCACCCAAAAGTCGTTCCAAAAGGGATATGGAGATTAGAAATACACATCATCAGCTCAGACACTTGGCCTCTTCCCCACGCCCAAGAAAGTCCATAACGATAACACAGGAGATGGATCTTCATTCTTCGTATTTTACAAAGTCTGCTGCAGATCCCGCGAATAAGATGTCGCAGGAGCCACCGAACAACAATTCTGCTCCAGTGAGCACTCAATCCAGAGACTCCCATACAAAATTGATTATATCCTTTGAGCGGGGTATAATAATCTAACACTATGATTCAATTGGGAAGTTAATCTTCCAGATGAAATTGCGTCATCTGCGATAAAACACCTGCCGTTTGTTCCTTTGTCCATCGGGTAATGTTTTGCCGAGATTCGATTGTCGATCAATACTAGTTCAATCCCTACGCTAATCGCACCCCGGCAAGTCTTTAACAAGATATCTCCGTCTCCAAGTTAATACTCATCAACTTCGCAACTGCAACTCACTTAAGTTTCAAGCTTGCAAGAGAGGCTTAGTTGAAGCTGGCAAAGTAATCTAACTGAGTCATGATGTAGAACCTCATGAAAGATATTATCCTTGCATAGGGCATGCCGAACAAATACGGAGTGACAAAATCCTAGAACATTCTATTACCAATAGAGCTCGCTTCTTCACGACAATGCCTGAAGCTACGAGGTACCCAATCAAGAAGGTAGCATCAAGTGTATGATCGGTCAACAAGACCACTATCCCTTTCATCGAAAAAAGGGCAAAGGGACAGAAGCACAGGGGAAACTTCAAAAAGAAGCAACACAAGAAAGTTGCTGCCTTGATAGCGAAGATAGTACCCAAACACTGGACCCTAAAGCCTGAAACTCGAGGTGCTCGACTGCACCAGCAGACTAGTCACCCTCGCAATCGGTGTAACTGCCCCCTCTTATTAATTCTTTGCAGATACGAAGCGAAAGTGCGCAAAGATGAGGAACAAAAGTGTATAATTGTGTGATAATACATGTTGATATTGATGTGTACCTTACTAGAGCTCGCAGTAGCACCTGGGTATTTGATACTGGTTCTGTTGCTAATATTTGCAATCGAAACAGGGACTACGGATTAAGCGAACACTGGCAAGGACGAGGTGACGATGCGCGTGGGAAATGGTTCCAAAGTCGATGTGATCGCTCGGCACGCTACCTCTACATCTACCTTCGGGATTAGTATTAGACCTAAATAATTGTTATTTGGTGCCAGCGTTGAGCATGAACATTATATCTGGATCTTGTTTGATGCGAGACGGTTATTCATTTAAATCAGAGAATAATGGTTGTTCTATATATGAGTAATATCTTTTATGGTCATGCACCTTTGAAGAGTGGTCTATTTTTTGAAATCTCGATAGTAGTGAACACAATCACATATTCATAATGTTGAACACAAATGCAGAGTTGACAATAAGATTGTTTCAGACTTGATTTAAATGATACCCCACGATGCAACTTATTTGTAGCGCACTCGCGCATTTAGGCACTTATTCGGATTATCCCCAAAAAGCGTCACAGACAGAACACTTAACCATACTGATGGGCTATTTAAGAACCACTCGATTATCAAGTCGACTTGGTAACTTGCGTTACCGTCGCCTTCTGGGTAACGCCATAGGCCTCTAAAAACCACCGTCTCCTCCCGTACCCATAGCGAGAGAGCACAACACACAATATTTGCGCTTTTTGGAACACACACACCATTCAGTAATTCGATCACCCCTGTTGGTCCGATACAAAATCTCCGTCTGACGCGCCCTCATACTTCGGCGGATATCCCTTTATCTACTTTTCTCCTAACTCTTACACCAGCAATAACTACAATACCGCAGATTATAAGGGGTTATCATTCTATAAAATGGAATTTTGAAACCAAGCAGTTATGCATGAAGACAATTCAGATTCATATATTGTTAAAGCAAGAAAATTCATAAGAATTCAAACTCAAAGACGCTGAACGTTGAATCGAGACACGCTAAAGGAAGAAAAATAATTGAACTCCTAAGATTGACTTTTCAGAGTTAGGAGGAAAATTCAATTAAATATGGCATTGTCATGTGGATTACAATAGAGTGTCTATAAAAAGTTTGTACGGGAACGAATATCGCAAATCAATGATAGCGAAACTAGTACTCCTTCTGAATGGTCACCTCACAAAATTGCGGCAAAACAATCCTATATCCATAAGGGAATCTTTGACAATGTCCAGTGGATAGGCTAACCAAGATCACTATTGAGCACTGGCCGTCTTGGACCAATACGTGAGGGCCGAAGGGACGTATAGCAGTAAATAGGTATCTTATAACAGACGAAGGGCTATGATGCGATCTTAATAGGAATATCTTACTTCTGACTGATAGTGCATTACACGCGAATGGACCTATTCATCGGTTCTTTAGGGACTATCTGGCCCTGTGGTCCGAGAGAGCGTGTGTGAATCCATAGTACTATCTACTTCGGCATCAGCCTATTCAATAAATCACGAGCGCATAACTCCTATGTAGCAGCAGTTGCTTTATCCGATTTTAGAAACTAGTTCAAGGAATTTCGTTGCAAGTAAGACGCAAATGTGTACGCTTTCTGAAAACTTTGGGGCTGCTGATGCTTATGTGAAAAAGCTTCAACCTGATAAGCTCGAACCCAAATCGGAGAAATGTGTCTTCATAGGATATCCAAAGGAAACTATTGGATACACCTTCTATCACAGATCCGAAGGCAAGACTTTTGTTGCTAAATTCGGAAACTTTCTGGAGAAGGAGTTTCTCTCGAAAGAAGTGAGTGGGAGGAAAGTAGAACTTGACGAGGTAACTGTACCTACTCCCTTATTGGAAAGTAGTACATCACAGAAACCTGTTTCTGTGACACCTACACCAATTAGTGAGGAAGCTAATGATAATGATCATGAAACTTCAGAAAATAGATACTACTGAACCTCGTAGATCAACCAGAATAGATCCGCACCAGAGTGGTACGGTAATCCTGTTCTGGAAGTCATGCTACTAGATCATGATGAAACTACGAACTATGAAGAAGCGATGGTGAGCCCAGATTCCGCAAAATGGCCTTGAAGCCATGAATCTGAGATGGGATCCATGTATGAGAAAAAGTATGGACTTTGGTTGACTTCCCAATGATCGGCAAGCATTGAGAATTAAATGGATCTTCAAGAAGAAGACTGACGCTGACGGTAATGTTACTGTCTACAAAGCTCGACTTGTTGCGAAAGGTTTTTGACAAGTTCAAGGAGTTGACTACGATGAGACCTTCTCACCACTAGCGATGCTTAAGTCCGTCTGAATCATGTTAGCTATTGCCGCATTTTATGATTATGAAATGTGGCAAATGGATGTAAACACTGCATTCCTGAATGGATTTCTGGAAGAAGAGTTGTATATGATGCAACCAGAAGGTTTTGTCGATCCTAAAGGTGCTAACAAAGTGTGCAAGCTCCAGCGATCCATTTATGGACTGGTGCAAGCCTCTCGGAGTTGGAATATACGCTTTGATAGTGTGATCAAAGCATATGGTTTTATACAGACTTTTGGAGAAGCCTGTATTT
>NC_053028.1:306584919-306597914 GCF_003073215.2 Triticum urartu | reverse complement strand
GATCATTAGCCTCATAGTAGTAAGCAAAAATCGCCAGGACAAGAACAGAGAGGGGGATTGGAGATGCATAGCCTGCAAGTTGTACTAGCGGAGAACATCAAAGAAGAACTCAAAGAAAGGAGGCACCAGACCGGCAACGATGGCGCTCACAAAGAGCGGATAGAAGGTGCTCCCCCTGCCTTCAGGCTGGTCGGAGCTGGCCTTGAGCACAGTCGCCCCCTTGCTGCCCTGTGCCACCATCATCAGGCGCGTGAGGGCGAGGTTCTTCTCCAGCAGGTTCAGGGAATCCAGGGCCGGCGAGTACCAGGCCTCGGTCGGGGACTTGCGAGGCGCCATGGCGTGCCGGGCGAGAAGGATTGAGACAGATCTAGAGGATTTCGGAAGCAAGAAGGAGGAGAGCGAGAAAGGGGATCTGGAGCAAGGTGAGCGAGAACAAAGTAAGTTAGTCTGGCCCGGGCACCTCTTTTCTCAGATGGACAGTTGCCGAAGCGTCGTGGGAAGCGCAGACGCCCATGTCCAATCAATCGCCACGCGGCTCCCAAGGCCGCAGGCTGTTAGGGCCCGTGGCGCTTTGCGCTTGCCCCTTCGCTTCCCTGCTAGGCCAAGCTCGGGCGTGCCTTGGGCCCGGGGGCTACTGTCGGCGTTCTAGGAACGGGGGTCCCCAGACATGCCTTCCTGCGGCCTGCGGTGTGGCTCAAGTGGGGGCCCAGCTCGGCCCATCTTCATCAGCTCAAGCTCAAGACCCTCGCGAGGGGCCAAGCCTCGCGGGGCGGACGACCGGAAGCTTCCTCAGAGGCAGCCTCATCAGGCAGGCTCGCGAGGAGGCGAGAGATCAAGGCAGGGGTACCTCGCGAGGAGCCCGTGACGCAAGCCATGACGATCGAGACCAGGCGGGCGCCAGGCGGGCGCCGGCCTGCGCAGTGTCCTTGTTTCCCCTTTGGTGCAAAGGGGGCAAGCACAGGCCAAGGCATCGGGCAAAGGTTACCATTCCGGTGCAACGAGACCAAGACCAGCAGAGCGGCAGGACGGAGGTCACCGTGGAGCCCAAGACGGCGTCATCACCAGTACTTTTGCAGCCGAAGACCACCTTTGGTTAGGATAACTTGTACTAGATGTTCCCCTTCAAAATAGCCAATTGTTGGCACCCTTCCCGCTCATTATTTGGGGAGAGGCCCAAGGCCTCTATAAATAGAGCTAGCCACCACAGAGTAGAGGGAGACCCCCGGAGAGATCCACACACCCAGAGAGCGAGAGATCTGGTAGAACCCTAGCAGAGAGAGAGAGATAGAGAGAGAGGCGACTGAACTCACCCTAGCAGTTCATCACACCAGCTCAAGAACACCTCTCCCGAGGCTGTTCTTCCCTTGTACTATTCATCATCAGCCCCTGAGGCAATCCACCACACCACACACTGGAGTAGGGTATTACACCACAACGGTGGCCCGAACCAGTATAAACCTTGTGTCCCTTGTGTTGTTCGTTGTTTCTAGTTTAGATCACGCGAGGAGATTGGACGTAGATCGATAGGGGAGATATCTCTCCGCGCACCCCAGTGTTCGAACCTCAAGGGTCTGCCGGAACCCGAAATCCGACAGAACCATACAAGATGAGGTTGAGGTGTTCTTGTGCGTGGCTAACTTGTGCGGGTGAGAGAGTGATCTAAGATGCCGTCCTCTCGTCCTCGCCTCCTTTTTTCTATGGTGGTGGCTAGCCCTACTTATAGAGGCCCTGGTCCTCTTCCCAAATATTGAGCAGGAAGGGAGCCAACAACGATGGGCTAATTTGAAGGGGGACAACTAGTACAAGCCACCCTGACAAAAGGTGGTCTACGCCTGTGAAAGGCTCTGGTGGTGACGCCATCTTGGGCTCCATGATGACCTCCATCTTGCCGTCCTTCTGGTCTTCGTATTGTTGCACCAAAATGGCAACATTTGCCTGATGCCTCGGTACTCCTCGCCTGCACCAGTTTCCTTAGCATCAAAGAGGAAACAAGGATGCTGCGCGCGCTGGCACCCGCCTAGCGCCCTCCTAGTGTCGATCGTCATGGCTCACATCACGAGAACCTCATGACATTCGCCTCGCCTTGATATCTCCGCTCCTTATGATCCTGCCTGACTAGGCCGCTCCGGAGGAGATCTTGTGTCATCCGCCTCGCGAGGCTTGGCCCCTCGCGAGGGTCTTGGGTGCCTTGTTGGTGAAGATGGGCCGTACGGCCTGCTGGCTCAGCCACACAGCGGGCCGCAGGCAGGAAAGTCTGGGGACCCACGTTCCCAGGACACCGACACATACATCTAGGGAACGCTATTACATCAAACATGGTTATCTTATGAGAGCTAACAAACTGTGCATCCCCGAGTCTTCTATTCGTTTGTTGCTTTTGCAAGAATCTCATGGAGGAGGACTGATGGGACATTTTGGACGTGACAAGACATTTGCTACGCTCTCCCAGAACTATTTTTGGCCCAAGATGTTCCGCGATGTCAACCGCTTCACCAACCAATGCTCTACATGTCGCAAAGGTAAGTCTAAAGCTCAATCCCATGGTGTCTATATGCCCCTTCCAATACCGCTCCAACCATGGGAAGATATTAGCATGGATTTTGTGCTTTGGATTGCCTAGAACTAGAAATGGAAAGGATTCGGTATTTGTGTTGTGGACCGATTCTCTAAGATGGCACATTTCATTCCTTGCAACAAGATAGACGATGCTTCACATGTTGCCAATCTCTTTTGTCATCAAGTTCATAAGCTACTTTCAGAAAACCTTATGCACCAAGCTTGGAATCAAGCTACTCTTCTCCATGGCTTACCATCCTCAAACCGACGGCCAAACGGAGGTGACCAACCGCACACTCTCCGCTCTAATTCGTGCTAATCAAGAAGAACATCAAGGAGTGGAAGAGTGCCTACCTATCGTCGAGTACGCCTACAACCGAACAAGACACTCGACTACCAGCAAGTACCCCTTTGAGGTCGTCTACGGTTTCAACCCATTGTCCCCATTGGACATTCTTCCTCTACCACTACAAGAGTGCATCAATATGGACGCGAGTGCCCAAGTGAACTATCTCAAGAAGATACATGAAGACACAAGGCACACCATCAAGCGCCAAGTACAACGACTCGTGGCCAAGCTCAACGTCAACAAGCAACCCATGGTATTCAACATTGGAGATCTTGTGTGGCTACACCTTCGCAAGGACTGCTTCCCCAATGAACGCAAGGCCAAACTTCTTCCACGAGCAGATGGACCCTTCAAGGTGTTTGCACGCTACAACAACAATGCTTACAAGATCGACCTCCCGCGTGACAAGTACAACGTGAGAGACGTCTTCAATGTCAAGGATCTCTCGCCCTACCATGGTGATGAAGAATTTGATCCAAGGTCGGATCTTTCCCAAGGGAGGGGAGCTAATGCGGAGCATCCCAAGGTCATCCGCATGGACCTACCGACGTCTCCCACGACACCACTTCGACCAATGACTAGAGCACGAGCCAATGCTATCAAAGATAAGGTGAACTCGCTCCTCTCCGAACTACCACATTCTATGCATGAGACATGGCTACTACCTAAAGAGGAAACCCTATGTGTGATCAGGTACTTGGAGGAAAGCCATGGATCAGCTACACCCAACGGACAAGACGGTGAGGACACCAAGCTCAATGGACGAGAAGAAGGACCGCTTGAAACTCCCAGTCACCGGACAACCGGCGAACCTCGGCCGTCCGACAAACTCCAGGCACCGGACGACTGACCACCTCCGGTCGACCGGCGCTACCACACCCGAGCCAAAATGATGGATTTCCTAAGACCACCGGACGACTGACGCCCCGGACATCCGACCCCGGCTGGATGTCCCACCAAAGCATATCTGAGCCGAATCTATGGACGCCCAACGAGCACCGGACGTTCAGACCCTCGTGAACCTCCGGACGACGGATAACTACCGAACGTCCAATGCCTATGTGATGATTTTGTGTTGGGCCGAATCCCATGTACCCCTTCGACCTCTAAGACTATATATAGACCTCCTTCTCCTCATAGCTAGGGTTAGCAAAGGATTGGCTCATTTTGTGTGAGAGATTTGCTCATCCACTTTCTTACCTTCTCCTCGAAGATCACGCCTCCTCGGAGAAGATCTCCCAAGCGGATTCAAGAGCCCTTCACGGGAAGAACCTCAAGACCTCCTCACGGAGAATATCATGCTACTTGTATCATCCCTAGTTGACTATGGACCATGTATCTCTTTATGTATTTGAGGATCTATGAGCGATATGTTGTGATCTACAATCATTGAAATTGGTTATTGTGAGGTGTGTGACTTCTCACCCCGATATCGAATGTGGTGCGTATCCTTCCTCATGAGCTGAGAAGAGTTACCAGATCCACTGAGATGCTGTTGATCACGTAAGTCTCATGTAACGGCGAAGGATCTGCTCCCTTTCGTGAAAGGTGCGGACCATCGGACGGGTCTACACCCTGACAGCACTATAAGATCGCATACGAGGAAGAGAAAAGTTACTCATCACAGTAGTCACTCCTATATGCAAAGCATATGAGTTCAGAAAACACTTAATCATGACAATGTAAGATTGCCCTCATTTACATAAGAGATCATTGATCCAGCCACTAGGACGATACAGAGCCGAGATTATTCCGTGAAGGATCCTTGGAGGTTCTCCCGTGAAGGGCTCTTGAAAATCCGAACTTGGGAATCTTCTCTCGAGGAGCGGTGAATCTTCAGAGAGAGGTTATAATGGATAACAGTGGTAAGGAGGTAGCGTCAGTATGAGACTTCTGAAACTAGAGGGGGCTGGAATAGTGACTCTTCAATATAAAAGAGTCTATCAAACCACTGCGAATCGTTTCTTCGAACGGTCAAAACGATAGAAATCCAAAGCCTTATAGTAGTGACAGAACAATGCGCGAGGAAGGTCTAATGTGATCCTACACTAGGCCAAAGCCGATCTAGTCACAGGATTCGCGTATTCAAAGGGAACGTCTAGAGACCTTACCGTCCAGCCCAAACACTCAAACTCGACTTAAGAGCGCAGCTGAGGACGGCTCAGTAAAGATCTAGGCGGTCCGGAGAGATCCCGACTGACATTGTGAAGCTCAATCTCAGAGAGCAAGACGTCAGTCACTCCGGAGTGAAGGACATCAGATAGATTAATGGCAAGTGCCCATGACACCGGGTACTTCACAAGGGACGTCTAACATGTCGAGTAGCAGTCGGATTTTATATATTGGAGATTGAAACTCGAGCTGACTCGTTTTTGAAGAATAAGGGTGACTATGTTGGACGAGTTCCGAGTGGTGGTTCTGGATGCAATCCTCATGAGCGGTGCGTGCGTGCGAATGTAGGTACCTGTGATCACACCGTTCAGAAGACTTCTATGAAAAACTTCACTTGATTTCCCTCTTTTGAGCTAGGCTCGGTGTGGGTAGCAGGCACCACAGGCTCCGGTGCTGCCCGCGACAATCACGTCCTGCGTCAGGGGTCTTCAAGGTAGAACTTCCAAATCCTATCGACACGCACGTTCTGCGTTGTGCTTTCTGTCAGCGCTGCACAGCTGCCGAATGACTCTTGGTGTCGAGTGTCTGCTAGAACCCGCTCACGCGGCTATATCTTCGGCTCATGGCGGATTCCTCTCACGCTGCGCTTCCTAAGGTGCCGTGAGTGGCGCCGGTCATTGAGAGCCTTTGTCTTAACTGTCCATGACTCACTTTACCGCCAGCCGCTCAACACTCTCCAATAGTGCATGCCTTTTATTATTCAGTACGTTCTCAGTCTCTGTGGATTACTCAAGGCTGTGTTATAGCCTTCGGCAAGGAAAGTAGGCAGTCTCTCAAAGCGGATGTCGTATTGCGAACTGCATTTGCTCTCAAACGATTCAATAGCGTACTGCTCGCTACACTCTGAGTCAGCATCGCGGGCAACCCGTTCTATAAGGTTCGTTATGTGGCGATGAGGTCTAGTGTGTTCATAGCGCGAGCGGAGAGTCGGTCGAGTATCAGCGCTACACTGATTTGGTCGCCCGAAAAGGCCACCCTGTAGGGAGGGTCTCCAACCTCATTAAGCCTGATTATGAACGTGTTCTAACCGGTCCACTCATTGTCAAGAGCAACCGCAACCACAGACTCTAATTCTTGGGAGCATATGACTATCAGGCTGACCTGCCTCCACCTCGTACGGCCAAAGTCGAGTCGATTGCTCTCCTATTGTTCCTTCACCTATGAAGACGTACCATATGATTTTGGTTACATCTACTTTTGTCACGCTCGTTCGACTGTCCGTGCAGCTGAGTTCCTTGCTTAGAGGGACGCGCGCTACGTTGTCACGACGATAGACCACGGTGTGAAGGTGTCCTCTAGCTCGTTGAAGACTAATCAGAGCAGACTAGAAAGAGACGTATTGAATTGGCGCCGAAGAGTCTAATCGTAGCCAGGTATTTTCGGGCAACACACACCACGATGACGTTTGTATTATCGTGGCTCATTATGGTCGTGAGCGTTTTGACCTCTGCCCACCGCACTCCCACTCTTGCTCCCCCCTCCGCGCGTCGCACCTAGGTCGCTCCTGTGCTCCCTCAAATAGATCTCTCCTCCTGTTCACCAGGAAGATTCTTTTTCGGCACCCAGATCTTCTTCATAGGCGGTCCATTCCTGCAGTTAGTACCAATATACCTGGAAAACACTTCACCATTCTGATTCTTAAACAGTTTGTTTGCATCAAAGGATTCATCAATGAATAATGGGATTAGCACAAGTGAAGCCAGATAGGGTGGATGGATCCGCTGAAGGTTCCTTTGCAGCAACCCATGTGTTTTGGGGTACTGCTCAGGTTTCCAGTAAGCCATCAGCATTCATTTTCCTTTCGAACCCAACACCCTCTTTCCTAGGGTTTCGGTTCAGATCTGCCTTTTTGAGGACATCACATAGTGTCTGATGCCCTTTGAGACTTTTGTACATCCCTGTTTCAAGCAATGTCTTCAACCTAGCATTCTCATCAGCAATAGCAGTGGTATCCTCAGCAGAGGGGTTAGTTACCACATCAACAGTTGAAGATATTGCAACAGTAGCAGCAGTAGAACATTCAGCAACAGAAGTAGCGTTATCACGCTCAAGGCATTTAAGACATGGTGGTTCAAATCCTTCCTGAGCTGAACTGATCTGTTCGGCGCGAAGTGACTCGTTTTCCTTTTGAAGATCTTCATGAGCCGCTCTCAATTTCTCAAGATCTTGCTTCCTTTGAAGATAATCATAGGAAAGCTTTTCATGAGTTGTTGAGAGCGTTTCATGACGACTTTCAAGTTCCTCATACTTAACGTGAAGATTTTTTATGTCTTCAATTAAGGACTGAGATCGAGTCATTTCAGCGTCTAACAGATCATCGCTTTTGTCTAACAGTTTTTGAATATGTTCCATAGCTTTCTGTTGTTCAGTTGCAATTTTAGCAAGTGTTTTGTAGCTGGGTTTGGAACCACAATCAGAGTCATCTTCACTAGATGTTTGATAGTGAGTAGTGCGTGTGTTTACCTTGGCACGCGTGCCATGAAGCAGTAGGTAGGAGCGGAGTAGTCCTTGTCATTTGCATCGGTGTCGGTGATGAAGTCATTGTCTTCAGTGTTGAAGATGGACTTGGCAACGTATGTCTGTAGCCAGACTTCGCAACGCCAGAATCGGACTCCTCCTCAGACTCCACCTCCGCCTCCTCAGAAGCGGACTCCTCCTCTGAATCCATTTCCTTGCCAACAAACGCACGTGCCTTGCCAGATGAGCTCTTCTTGTGTGATGAAGACTTTGAGGAAGACTTGGAAGAAGACTTTGAGTATTTCTTCTTCTTCTTGTCGTCAGAGTCATATTCCTTGCTCTTCTTCTTCTTTCTTGTTCTCATTGTCCCACTGTGGACACTCAGAGATGTAGTGGCCAGGTTTCTTGCACTTGTTGGCATGTTCTCTTCTTGTAGTCATGAGCAGAAGCTTCATCATTCCTTGAGCTTGATCGTGAAGACTTTCTGAAGCCTTTCTTCTTGGTGAATTTTTGGAACTTCTTCACAAGCATAGCAAGCTCCTTTCCAATGTCTTCAGGATCATCAGAACTGCTGTCAGATTCTTCTTCAGATGAGGAGACAGCTTTTGCCTTCAAGGCACGAGTTCGCCCATAGTTGGGACCGTAGATGTCTCTTTTCTCAGAAAGCTGAAACTCGTGTGTGTTGAGCCTCTCAAGTATGTCAGACGGATCGAGTGTCTTGAAGTCAGGACGTTCTTGAATCATCAGGGCTAGGGTGTCAAACGAGCTGTCAAGTGATCTCAGGAGTGTCTTGACGACTTCATGCTTGGTGATCTCAGTGCGCCGAGAGCTTGAAGCTCATTTGTGATGTCAGTGAGTCGATCAAACGTGAGCTGGACATTCTCATTGTCATTTCTCTTGAAGCGGTTGAAGAGGTTGCGAAGGACACTGATTCTCTGATCTCTCTGGGTTGAGACGCCTTCGTTGACCTTGGAGAGCCAGTCCCAGACTAGCTTAGATGTTTCCAAAGCACTCACGCGGCCATACTGTCCTTTGGTCAGATGACCACAGATGATGTTCTTGGCAGTGGAGTCCAGTTGAACGAACTTCTTGACATCAGCAGCGGTGACACCTTCACCAGCCTTGGGAACGCCATTCTTGACGACATACCATAGGTCGACATCAATGGCTTCAAGATGCATGCGCATCTTATTCTTCCAGTAGGGATATTCAGTTCCATCGAAGACGGGCAGCATGCAGCGGAGACTTAATTATCCCTGCAGTCGACATAGCTAAAACTCCAGGTGGTTAAACCGAATCACACAGAACAAGGGAGTACCTTGCTCTGATACCAATTGAAAGTGCTAGTGATCGACTAGAGGGGGGTGAATAGGCGATTTTTATGAAAGTCTTCAAAACATGGAAGTTTCGAAGACAAACGATAGAAATAAACCTATTACCATGCAGCGGAAGGTAGACTACACTAGGCACCATAGTCAAGTATTCAATGAAGTGAAAGCACAATGACTAATAGCAGCTAGGCAGTAAAGATCAGGTAGGAAGATATTGTGAAGCCAATCAGAACAAGCAGTCACTCAGTGAAGACAAAAGATAATGCAATCATACAATGACTTCACAAGGACCAACAGTAAGTAAAGGGAAGGGAAGGATGAAACCAGTGACTCGTTGAAGACAATGATTTGTTGGACCAGTTCCAGTTGCTGTGACAACTGTACGTCTGGTTAGGGAGGCTGAGATTCAACTCAGAAGACCTCGTCTTCACCTTATTCCCCTTGAGCTAAGGACACCCAGTCCTCGCCCAATCACTCTGGTAAGTCTTCAAGGTAGACTTCCAAACCTTCACAGACTTCGTTCACCGGCGATCCACAATGACTCTTGGATGCTCAGAACGCGACGCCTAACCGGCTGGAGGATTCACAGTCCTCAAGTGTAATAAGTCTTCAGATCACACAGACAGGAAGACTTAAGTGATGCCTAACACTCTTTGGCTCTGGGTGGTTAGGGCTTTATCCTCGCAAGGAATTCTCTCTCAAAGGCTTCGAGGTGGGTTGCTCTCAAACGACAAAAGCCGTACTCTAACTCTAAGCAGCCAACCGTTTATGGTTGTAGGGGGTGGGCTATTTATAGCCACTAGGCAACCCGACCTGATTTGTCCGAAATGACCCTGGGTCACTAAGGAACTGACACGTGTTCCAACGGTCAGATTTCAAACACACACGGCAACTTTACTTGGGCTACAAGCAAAGCTGACTTATCCAACTCTGGACAAGATTTGCTCTCATAGTCTTCACTCGAAGACATAGGATTTTGGTTAAGCATCACTTCAGTCATTCTGACTGGTTCTCTTGGACCCCACTTAACAGTACGGTGGTTCCTATGACTCAACAAAGAAGAAAAAGAACGACGAAAGAACTAAGTCTTCGCGCTCCATAGTCTTCATGCGATGTCTTCTCTTGTCATAGTCTTCAATGTGAATGTCTTCACATACCACCTTTGACTTCAATGTCTTCATACATTTTTAGGGGTCATCTCTGGTAGGAAAACCGAATCAATGAGGGACTTCTACCTGTGTTATCCTGCAATTCTCACAAACACATTAGTCCTCAACTAGGTTTGTCGTCAATACTCCAAAACCAACTAGGGGTGGCACTAGATGCACTTATAGACACTAACATTGCCATCAGCGTCAGTCTTCTTCTTGAATATCCATTTATTCTCTATGGCTCACCGTGAAGGAAATATGCCCTAGAGACAATAATAAATTTATTATTTATTTCCTTATATCATGATAAATGTTTATTATTCATGCTGTAATTGTATTAACCGGAAACATAATACATGTGTGAATACATAGACAAACAGAGTGTCACTAGTATGCCTCTACTTGACTAGCTCGTTTATCAAAGATGGTTAAGTTTCCTGACCATAGACATGAGTTATCATTTGATTAACGGGATCACATCATTTGGAGAATGATGTGATTGACTTGACCCATTCCGTTAGCATAGAACTTGATCGTTTAGTTTGTTGCTATTGCTTTCTTCATGACTTATACATGTTCCTATGACTATGAGATTATGCAACTCCCGTTTACCGGAGGAACACTTTGTGTGCTACCAAACGTCACAACGTAACTGGGTGATTATAAAGGTGCTCTACAGGTGTCTCCGAAGGTACTTGTTGGGTTGGCATATTTCGAGATTAGGATTTGTCACTCCGATTGTCGGAGAGGTATCTCTGGGCCCACTCGGTAATGCACATCACTATAAGCCTTGCAAGCATTGCAACTAATGAGTTAGTTGCGGGATGATGTGTTACGGAACGAGTAAAGAGACTTGCCGGTAACGAGATTGAACTAGGTATTGAGATACCGACGATCGAATCTCGGGCAAGTAACATACCGATGACAAAGGGAACAACGTATGTTGTTATGCAGTTTGACCGATAAAGATCTTGTAGAATATGTTAGGAGCCAATATGAGCATCCAGGTTCCGCTATTGCTATTGGTTATTGACCGGAGACGTGTCTCGGTCATGTCTACATAGTTCTCGAACTCGTAGGGTCCGCGCGATTAACGCTACGATGACAATTATATTATGAGTTTATATGTTTTGATGTACGGAAGGAGTTCGGAGTCCCGGATGAGATCGGGGACATGACAAGGAGTCTCGAAATGGTCGAGACGTAAAGATCGATATATTGGACGACTATATTTGGACTTCGGAAAGGTTCCGAGTGATTCGGGTATTTTTCGGAGTACCGGAGAATTAGGGGAATTCGCCGGGAGTATATGGGCCTTATTGGGCCAGACGGGAATAGAGGAGATAGCCAAAAGGAAGGAGGCCTGCGCCCCCCTTCTGGTCCGAATTGGACAAGGGGTGCAGCCCCCTTTTCCTTCTCCCTCTCCTCCTCTTTCCTTCACTCCTACTCCAACAAGGAAAGGAGGAGTCCTACTCCCGGTGGGAGTATGACTCCCCTAGGGCGCGCCATAGAGAGGGTCGGCCCTCCCCCTCCTCCACTCCTTTATATACGGGGCAGGGGGGCACCCCAGAGACACAACAATTGATCTCTTGATCTCTTAGCCGTGTGCGGTGCCCCTCTCCACCATAATCCACCTCGGTCATATCGTAGCGGTGCTTAGGCGAAGCCCTGCGTCGGTAGAACATCATCATCGTCATCACACCGTCGTGCTGAAGAAACTCTCCCTCAAGACTTGGCTGGATCGGAGTTCGAGGGACATCATCGTGCTAAACGTGTGCTGAACTCGGAGGTGCCGTATGTTCGGTACTTGACCGGTCGGATCATGAAGACGTACGACTACATAAACCGCATTGTGCTAACGCTTCCGCTTACGGTCTACGAGGGTACGTAGACAACACTCTCCCCTCTCCGTTTCTATGCATCACCATGATCTTGCGTGTGCGTAGGAAAATTTTGAAATTACTACGTTCCCCAACAGTGGTATCAGAGCCTGGTTTTATGCGTGGATGTAATATGCACGAGTAGAACACAAGTGAGTTGTGGGCGATATAAGTCATACTGCTTACCAGCATGTCACACTTTGGTTCGACGGTATTGATGGATGAAGCGGCCCGGACCGACATTACGCGTACGCTTACGCGAGACTAGTTTTACCACTGTGATATGCACACAGGTGACTAGCGGGTGTCAGTTTCTCCAACTTTAGTTGAACCGAGTGTGGCTACGCCCGGTCCTTGAGAAGGTTAAAACGGCACCAACTTTACAAACTATCATTGTGGTTTTGATGCGTAGGTAAGAACGGTTCTTGCTAAGCCCATAGCAGCCACGTAAAACTTGCAACAACAAAGTAGAGGACGTCTAACTTGTTTTTGCAGGGCATGTTGTGATGTGATATGGTCAAGACATGATGCTAAATTTTATTGTATGAGATGATCATGTTTTGTAACCGAGTTATCGGCAACTGGCAGGAGCCATATGGTTGTCGCTTTATTGTATGCAATGCAATCGCGTTGTAATGCTTTACTTTATCACTAAGCGGTAGCGATAGTCGTGGAAGCATAAGATTGGCGAGACGACAACGATGCTACGATGGAGATCAAGGTGTCGCGCCGGTGACGATGGTGATCATGACGGTACTTCGGAGATGGAGATCACAAGTACAAGATGATGATGGCCATATCATGTCACATATTTTGATTGCATGTGATGTTTATCTTTTATGCATTTTATCTTGCTTTAATTGACAGTAGCATTATAAGATGATCTCTCACTAAATTTCAAGATAAAAGTGTTCTCCCTGAGTATGCACAGTTGCCAAAGTTCGTCGTGCCCAGACACCACGTGATGATCGGGTGTGATAAGCTCTACGTCCATCTACAACGGGTGCAAGCCAGTTTTGCACACGCAGAATACTCAGGGTAAACTTGACGAGCCTAGCATATGCAGATATGGCCTCGGAACACTGAGACCGAAAGGTCG
>NC_053028.1:306536079-306583919 GCF_003073215.2 Triticum urartu | reverse complement strand
GAGGGTGTCCTGAAGGGTGCCAGTCTCGTAGCGGACGAGTGTACAAAAGATATAATATTTGAGTGAACTCGCTCGTGTAATCCTATATTCATGAAAACTTGTTCATATGCGCTATGCAATGCTTGTTTGAATTTAAAATATTACCTTCTGTTTGGCTGTTTATTAAATCTGAGAGATGGCTAGTCATCGGCTTCCGCCCCCATGCCACGAGTGCTGGGGTGTTCGGGATAAACCTGAGCACTCTTGTTCCCATTGTTGGGTCCTTCGAGGGAGGTGCTCAGCACAACGAACAAGGCAATCGGACTATAATGCATTATCACTCTCACTTAGCCATAGAATTCTATAATTTTAAATTTCGGTGAAGCCCCTAGTATTCGGAAGGCCGAATTCAGGGCGCGATACACGCCTTAAGCTGGACAGGGCCGACTCCTCGCTCTAAGCGGCATAAGTCTTTAGGGACTCGGAAACCTCTCGAACAGCGACCAGTCTCTCGCCTTATCATGACAGTCAGTTTTAGCTTTCTCTACTAAGGTGCTTAGCCCAGCTGAACCGGGGCACAATCGCAGTAGTTCTCCCAGTGCTACCTTAGCTGATATAGCAGAACGTAAGGTACCAAAACATGGGAGCCGGGCAAACCCAAGTATTGACCAAAGACATGATTCGGAGCGGATGCATATAATGCTATAAGTTCGGGGTGCCGCACTTGTGAAAGTGTTCGGACTTCTCACACCATATTGTGGGGTACTTAAGCCCCTGGTGTATTGGCCGTACCAAAGTGTATGGTTGCAAGGTGTCATTAATGAAGACATATATATAAAAAAGAATAATGCAATAATAGTCTTAATGCTATGCATTGTTTATTCAAAAAGGTGCGTTAAAGAAGAATGATACATGCAGTGCAATTAGCAAAAAGTAGGACTATGTCCCCTCTAAGGGCAAGCTTAGGAATAGTATTAAAGCAAGTATTTCACTCGTTATCGTAATCCACCTGGGAGTTTCATGGTGTGATGTAGCTTTCTGCCTCCTTGATTGCTGCATCATGTGTTCAGCAATCATGCTGCCAGATAGGGTTTCCAGAGATTAATGTCCTGAAAGAGAGAAAAATAACAAAGCGGGAAGCCCCTAGTGCGGTTTAAGCCGCGTCTTGGGGCGTGCCGTAGTCGTGCCCCCTCCCTACCTGTGCCCATGGTATTTTTAATGCGTAATTATGTACGCGTGGCACGAGTTTTGCCGTTTGGCTTGGGCCGGGGTGGGGGCCGCATTGCTATGCGAGCTCGGAACGTGCCAGGCGGTCCTGTTGCCGATTACTCCAGGCGCGCTTGAAGGTGTTCGGGTCCTTAAACGCCGAACTAGTGGATTGCCTTAAGAGGCTGCTTTGCGCTTCCGCTGCAAGGGCCGCGGTGTGCTCCTCCGTTCGGAGAGAGCGCTATGTGTTTGCATTAACTGTAATGACCCCCTGAGGTCCTGGCATCTTGAGCTTGAGGTATGCATAATGCGGTACCGCATTGAATCTCGCAAATGCGGTTCGCCCGAGCAGTGCATGATAACCACTGCGGAACGGGACTATATCGAAGATTAACTCTTCGCTTCGGAAGTTATCTAGGGATCTGAAGACCACTTCCAGTGTGACTGAGCCTGTGCAATGGGCCTCTACACCTGGTATGACGCCTTTAAAGGTCATTTTTGTGGGTATGATCCTTGAGGGGTCTATATCCATTTTGCGCACCGTGTCTTGGTAAAGCAGGTTCAAGCTGCTGCTGCCATCCATAAGGACTCGAGTGACGTGAAATCCATCAATAATTGGGTCTAAGACCAGTGCGGCAAATCTGCCATGATGGATACTAGTGGGGTGGTCCCTGCAATTGAAGGTGATCGGACAGGACGACCACTGGTTGAACTTTGGGGCGACTTGCTCCAACGCATATACGTCCCTGAGCGCACGCTTCCGCTCCCTCTTGGGGATGTGGGTTGCGTATATCATGTTCACCGTCCACACTTGTGGGGGGAACCTCTTCTGTCCTCCGGTATTCGACTGCCGGGGCTCCTCCTCGTCATCTCTATGTGGCCCCTTATCTTTGTTTTCGGCTATTAACTTGCCGGCCTGCTTGAACACCCAACAATCCCTATTGGTGTGGTTGGCTGGCTTGTCGGGGGTGCCGTGTATTTGACACGAGCGATCGAGTATACAGTCCAAATTGGATGGGCCCGGAGTGCTTCTTTTGAATGGCTTTTTCCGCTGACCGGGTTTAGAGCCTTTGAATCCAGCATTGACCGCCGTATCCTCGGTATTGTCGCTGTTAATGCGGCGCTTATGTTTGTTGCGACGTGACCTGCTACTGCCGTCCTTGGTATCCGAAGTACCATGGTTCTTTGATATGTTGTTACTGCGAGTGTAAGTTCATCTAGTGCCACCCCTAGTTGGTTTTGGAGTGTTGACAACAAACCTAGTTGAGGGACTAATGTGTTTGTGAGAATTGCAGGATAACACAGGTAGAAGTCCCCCATTGATTCGGTTTTCCTACCAGAGATGACCCCTAAAAATGTATGAAGACATTCAAGTCAAAGGTGGTATGTGAAGACATTCACCTTGGAGACTATGACAAGAGAAGACATCGCATGAAGACTATGGAGCGCGAAGACTTAGATCATTCGTAGTTCTTTTTCTTCTTTGTTGAGTCATAGGAACCACCGTACTGTTAAGTGGGGTCCAAGAAAACCAGTCAGAATGACTATAGTGATGCTTAACCAAAATCCTATCTCTTCGAGTGAAGACTATGAGAGCGAATCTTGTTCAGAATTGGACAAGTCAGCTTTGCTTGTAGCCCAATTAAAGTTGCCGTGTGTGTTTGAAATCTAACCGTTGGAACATGTGTCAGTTCCTTAGTGACCCAGGGTCATTTCGGACAAATCAGGTCGGGTTGCCTAGTGTCTATAAATAGCCCACCCCCTACAACCTTAAACGATGGGCTGCTCAGAGTTAAAGTACGGCTTTTGTCGTTAGAGAGCAACCCACCTCGAAGCCTTTGAGAGAGAATTCCTTGAGAGGATAAAGCCCTAACCACCTAGAGCCAAAGAGTGTTAGGCATCACTTAAGTCTTCTTGTCTGTGTGATCTGAAGACTTATTACACTTGAGGACTGTGAATCCTCCAACCGGTTAGGTGTCGTGTTCTGAGTATCCAAGAGTCATTGTGGATCACCAGTGAACGAAGTCTATGAAGGTTTGGAAGTTTACCTTGAAGACTTACCAAAGTGATTGGGTAGGGTCTGTGTGACCTTAGCTCAAGGGGAATACGGAGAGGACTAAGTGTTCTGAGTTGTGTGCTCAGTACTAAGTGTCCGGGACTGGGTGTCCTCAGGTTTAAATACCTATCCGCCCTAACCAGACGTACAACTGTCACAGCAGTTGGAACTGGTCTACCAAACCTTTGTCTTCGTCACGCACACTGGTTCTATCCTTCTCATCTTTTTATTTACGGTTGGCTCTTGTAAAGTCAGTGCCTATTTGCTTTATCTATTTGTCTTCACTGTGTACCTGATCCTTACTGCCTAGCTACTATTAGTCAGTGTGGTTTCACTTCATTAAATGCTTGACTATTGTCTGTCTAGTGTAGTCTATCTTCTGCTGCATGGAAATAGGTTCAATTCTATCATTTGTCTTCGAAACTTCCATGTTTTGAAGACTTTCATAAAAATCGCCTATTCACCCCCCCTCTAGTCGATATAACACACTTTCAATTGGTATCAGAGCGAGGTACTCCCTTATTCTGTGTGATTTTGGTTTAACTGCCTGGAGTTTCAGTTATGTCGACCACAGGTATGAAGACTATGTCATGACCCATCTTTGATGGTCACGAGTATACCAAGTGGAAGGCCATGATGAAGAAGCACCTCATGGCAACGAACAGCGAGCTGTGGACCGTCACTGAGATTGGCCTAACCGATATGTGCAAAATGGCGGAAGCTGATGACATTCGCAAGTACACTCTTCTCAACCTCACGGCGAAGGACGTCATCTACTCCTATCTATCTCAAAATCTGTTTAGGAATGTCATGCATCTCGATCATGCAAAGCCCATTTGGGACCGTCTCTTGGAGGTCTATGAGGGTCGTCGAACTCGTCATGATCCTCGGTTCGAGGACTTTAAGGAGTAACTCAAAGCGATGACTTTCGAACCAGAATCATCATCTTCTGCATCATGCCTTATGGCAAATGATGCTAAGGTAATTGAATGCTATCTATCTGAATCCAGTGATGATGAATCTAGTGATGAATTTGGACCCAGCTATGCAAAACTTGCTTCCCTTATCACTAAACAACAGAAAGCTATGGAACATATTCGAAAACTGGTAGACAAAAGCGATGACCTGTTGGACCCTGAAATGACTTGATCTCAGTCCTTAATTGAAGACATAAAAAATCTTCATATTAAGTATGAGGAGCTTGAAAGTCGTCATGAAACGCTCTCAACAACTCATGAAGAACTCGAGAAATTGAGAGCGGCTCATGAAGATCTTCAAAAGGAAAACGAGTTACTTCGCGCCGAACAGATCAGTTCATCCCAGGAAGGATTTGAACCACCATGTCTTAAATGCATTGAGCGTGATAACGCTACCCCTGTTGCTGAATGTTCTACTGTTGCTACTGTTGCAATATCTTCAACTGTTGATGTGGAAACTAACCCCTCTGCTGAGGACACCACTGCTATTGTTGATGAGAATGCTAGGTTGAAGACACTGCTTGAAACAGGGATGTACAAAAGTCTCAAAGGGCATCAGACACTATGTGATGTCCTCAAAAGGCAGATCCTGAACCGAAACCCTAGGAAAGAGGGTGTTGGGTTCATAAGGAAAATGAATGCTGATGGCTCTTACTGGAAACCTGAGCAGTACCCCAAACCCACATGGGTTGCTGCAAAGGAACCTTCAGCAGATCCATCCACTCTATCTGGGTTCACTTGTGCTAACCCCATTGTTATTGATGAATCCTTTGATGCAAACTACAAACTATTTAAGAATCAAAATGGTGAAGTGTTTGCCAGGTATATTGGTACTAACTGCAGGAATGGACCGCCTATGAAGAAGATCTGGGTGCCGAAAAGGTGTTTGGAGAATCTTCCTGTGAATGTCATCATGACACCACAGGTGAAGAAGACAAACCCTAGACCACAGACCTCATACGGTCCAAAGGCTTCATACAGACAGAGGACTCACCTAAGTCACACTAACGCAAATGTTTTGCAGGGAAGCCATACTCAGGCCTATGAATATGAGCACGGTTCATCAAACCGCCATGTTCATAAGACCAAGAACTATTCTGCTTACTCTTATGAATACTATTGTCCACCTGCAAGACTTTTTGCTAGGGCTCCAAAGCCAAAGTTCTCAGATGCTGCACTTAGACTTATTGCTTCAAAGCCAGCCCTGAAGATGTGGGTGGCTAAGAAAGCTTAACTCTCTTTTGTAGGAAAAGGTCTTCAGCCGAAAACCAAAATCGTCTGACATTATTGCTGGGGACCTTAAACATCTTGTAGGGCGCAAGATCAAATGCCCAAATGGTCTTACTATGTACTTTGTTTCTGAATCGCTTGCAACCTGCCCTATCAGTCCTAATCTTGATCTAAGCTTTAATAATCCACTAGTTCGTCAAATGTTTTCGCTTCACAATTCTCTTCGTCAAGCCTATCCCCCTAACTGCACTGTAGGGTACGACACCAGTTGCTTCAGAATGGATTATCGATAGTGGGTGTACAAATCACATGACTGGCAAGCGAAACCTTCTCATGGACTCAACTTTACATCCATCAGACAAAAGTCACATCACATTTGCTGACACTGGTAAAAGCAAGGTATTGGGTCTAGGTAGAGTTGCAATCTCAAAGGATCAACACATGGATAAAGTCATGCTTGTTGAATCCCTTGGTTTCAACTTAATGTCTGTCTCAATGCTTTGTGATTTAAACATGATTGTGATGTTTGGAAAATATCGTTGCCTTGTACTAATGGAATCTGACAAGTCTCTAGTGTTTGAAGGGTATCGAAAAGATGATTTGTATGTTGTAGATTTCTCAGCAGGACCACAACTTGCAGTATGTCTTCTAGCAAAAGCTTCTTAATGCTGGCTCTGGCATCGAAGGCTAGGGCATGCTGGCATGAGGAACCTCCACACCCTTGCAAGGAAAAAGCATGTCATAGGCATCGAGGGTGTCAAGTTCAAGAAGGATCACTTATGCGGTGCCTGTGAAGCAGGAAAGCTGACGAGGGCCAAGCATCCCTCAAAGACAATCATGACAACGACTCAACCCTTCGAACTGCTGCACATGGATCTTTTCGGTCCCACTCATTACTCAACTCTTACTACTACTGCTTGTCTCTATGGCTTTGTCATTGTTGATGATTATTCAAGATATACTTGGGTGCATATAATCCTTTACAAGACTGAAGTGCAGTATGTCTTCAGACGCTTCGCCAATCGAGCAATGAACAACTATGGCGCCAAGATAAAGCACATTAGAAGTGACAATGGCACTGAATTCAAGAACACCGGCCTTGATACATATCTTGATACTTTGGGCATCACACATGAATTCTCAGCTCCGTACACGCCACAGCAGAATGGCGTCGTCGAACGCAAGAACAGAACACTTATTGAGATGGCTCGGACGATGCTTGATGAATACAAGACTCCAAGAAAATTCTGGCCTGAAGCCATTGACACTGCATGTCATATCATCAACCGTGTTTATCTTCACAAGCTTCTGAACAAGACATCCTATGAACTCCTTACTGGCAAGAAGCCAAATGTCAGTTACTTCAGAGTATTTGGCGCCAAGTGCTGGATCAAGGATCCACATAACACTTCAAAATTTGCACCAAAAGCACATGAGGGTTTTATGCTTGGATATGGAAAGGATTCGCACTCCTACAGGGTCTTCAATCTCTTTCATTACAAAGTGGTTGAAACAGTGGATGTGCGGTTCGATGAAACTAACGGCTCACAAAGAGAGCAACTGCCAAATGTGCTAGATGAAGTTCCATCCAGTGAATCAATCAAACTTATGGGAACTGGAGAAATCATACCTTCTGAAGCTCAACCTAAAGAAGAACTTATCATCTCCGCACCTGATCAGCCTGAAGTGCTAGATGAAGTTCCATCCAGTGAATCAATCTAACAATGATAATGATCAGCAAGAGCAAAATCTTCGTCCTGTACATCCTCGTGTTGCAAATGAAGTGTAAATTGAGAAAATCATCAGCGACATCAACATTCTAGGTCCTCTCACACGCTCAAGAGCTTCACATTTATCTACTTTTGTGGGCACTTTGCTTTCATCTCTATCACAGAGCCCACTAAGGTAGATGAAGCATTTCTGGAGCCTAAGTGGATTCAAGCTATGCAAGAGGAATTACATCAATTCGAGCTCAACAACGTCTGGGAACTGGTCAAACGTCCAGATCCTCGAAAGCACAATATCATCGGCACAAAGTGGATCTACCGCAACAAGCAAGATGAAAATGGTCTTGTGGTGAGGAATAAGGCATGGCTTGTAGATCAAAGCTACACACATGTTGAAGGAATTGATTTCGATGAAACTTTTGCAGTTGTTGCTAATTTGAAGCTATTCGCATATTACTTGCTTATGCTAACCATCATGATATCAATTTATATCAAATGGATGTGAAAAGTGCATTCCTCAATGGTGAGCTTGAGGAACAAGTATATGTTGCTCAACCCCCAGGTTTTGAAGATCCAAAGCATCCTGACAAAGTCTTCAGACTGAATAAGGCCCTCTATGGCCTCAAGAAGGCCCCACAGGCATGGTATGATACCTTGAAGGAATTGCCCATGAAGAAAGGCTTCAAACCCAGTTCACTTGACCCAATTCTTTTCACTAAATCTTATGATGGCGAATTGTTTGTGTGCCAAATATATGTTGATGATATTATCTTTGGCTGTAATGACCAACGTTATACTGATGAATTTGGTTATATGACGAGGGAGGAATATGAAATGTCTATGATAGGAGAATGGAAATTCTTCTTAGGTCTTCAAATTCGTCAACAACGCAATGGCATATTCATATCTCAGGAAAAATACCTCAAGGATGTACTGAGGAAGTTCGGCATGCAAGATTGCACAGGAGTCAAAATCCCTATGCCCGCAAATGGTCATCTATGCACTGATGAAAATGGTATTGACTTTGATCAAAAGGTATACTGCTCCATGATTGGTTCTTTATTGTACTTATGTGCATCTAGGCCAGATATTATGCTTAGTGTTTGCATGTGTGCCCGATTTCAAGCTACACCGAAGGAATCACACCATAAGGCTGTGAAGCCTATTCTTCGATATCTAGCTCACACACCAACACTTGGATTGTGGTACCCCAAGGGCTCGGCTTTTGATCTCATTGGATTTTCAGATTCTGACTATGCTGGTGATCGTGTGGACCGCAAGTCAACATCTAGCACATGCCATTTCCTCGGATGATCCCTGGTCTGTTGGTCCTCGAAGAAAAAGAACTTTGTATCACTGTCTACTGGTAAAGTTGAGTACATTGCTGCTAGTTCTTGCTGTGGTCAACTGCTATGGATGAAGCAAACTCTCAAGGACTACGGCGTCAACGTGAAGAATGTGCCACTCTACTGTGACAATGAGAGTGCCATCAAGATTGCTCATAACCCAGTTCAGCACTCGAATACAAAGCACATTCAGATTCGTCATCATTCTCTTCGTGATCATGTGTTGAAGGGCAACATCTCTATTGAGCATGTGAAGATTAAAGAACAGCTAGCCGATATCTTCACTAAGCCCTTGAATGAGAAGAGATTTAGCAAGTTGCGGTGTGAGCTAAATATCCTAAAATCTTTGAATGTTCTTTGAAAAGGACACTCATCCTAACACTTATGCAAAATTGATGACTTAGATGTGCAACACATGAAGAAATGTTTTTCTTCAATCAATGAAGAATAACACTCTAAGTGTGAAGAAATTAACGAAGAATTTGATTCTCAGAACCCTACGATAATTATACGTGGTTTCTGAAATCATCATTCTTATACGGTGGGTCACGCCACCACCAAATGTTGAAAATCCTCAATTGAGTTTTTTCCTCGGTTCTTTGAAATTCCTCAGTTGTTTTTCAACTTGCTTAGTCCTCACTAATTCCGGCGTTTTTTTCTTTGGCTATATATATATATATATGAGTTTATGTCCTCTACAGCATTCACTTATTGCTATTTCTTCAAGTTGCTTGTTCTGCTAAGTGAATGTGATCGGACCCTTCCCCCTCTATGCTAGACTCAACCTAGTCTATTCACAAATTCTTCATGTGCGTTCTATTTGAATCTCGTTCAAAATCTTCACTGTGTTCTTGTCAGCTAAAGAATTTGCGAACGGAACTTTAAAACCTATCTTATCTAAAATTTCCAGCTTTGCCACTCAAACCGTTCCGCATTCTATGCGATGTTTATCTATTCACCCACGATCGCACATGATCATCACCTCTCTATACGTGGGTGACACATGTCAAGCGAATGAGAAAGGTCAGGGGCACGTTCGTCCTATTTCCTCAGGCGAGCGGTTTTTCAATTCGGCTATAAATACCCCTCTCCCTTCCTCACTTCACTTTTACTCCGCTTGATCTCACTCCCTCGCTCGAGCTTTCCAACCCTAGCGCCACCGCTACCTCCATTGTCGCCAGTGAGGAAGAGCTTCACTGCCTCGACCTCGTCGCCGCCATACTCACGCCGGACGCGGATTTCTTCACTCCGCCTCCGCCGTAGTTGTCTTCCTCAGGCAAGTTAGGGCGTGGAAGATCTGAACCGACGAGCTTCAAATCTACACTGCCTAGTTCATCCTGTTCTTCGTCAAGGGTAATTAAAAGTTACTTTTACTGCCCTTGTTGATTCTGATGTTTTCTTCAAATCTTCAAAAGGTGTTTATTCGTTAACTCTTCACACACTAAACACCTCACATATCATCTGTTCTTGATCTGTTTCTCTAAGCAACATTTTTCTTCAAGATTCCTCAATTGTGTGGATTTTCAAATCTATACAACTCTGGAACCTAAGTCAAAGAATGCTTAGTGAAATTCTTCGAGACTCATCTGGTCAATTTTCAAATTTGTTCTTTTTGCAAAAACTTCTGAGAATGCATATGACCTCTCCAAATTCTTCGCACCTATACTCTGTTCACAGGTACTCATGGCCGCTGCTGAATCATTAGGTTCTCATCAACTTAACTCATTTGCAGCGTTCCTCGAAGAAAAGTTGCATACCTCTTCAGAGAACTCAATCGTTAAAAACCCTCAGCTGAAGAATATGGAAGATGGCAAGAAACCTCAGAAGGGAGGAAAGAGGCTGGAAGTCAACATTGCGTTTGAAATCCCTAAGGACATATACAAGGATTATTGCACTCTTGATGAGGCCACCCATGGAAAGGAAACCAAGAACGGAGAGGAGATGGGCACGGGAATGGAGGGAATACAAAGGAGAGGAGATGGGCACGGGAATGGAGGGAATACATATATGTCACTCCCAAGTATATGAAGAAATTCACTCTTCATCCTCCATGCCCAAGACCTCCGTTGGCACCTGGCCAAGTAGCTGATCCTACCAGCCTCAAGCATGGTGAGGATTATCCTGATGAATGGGCCAAGCGCCAGGCCAAGCTTGCCAGAGTTGCTAAGGAAGCAGTGAGGAAATTCAATGAAGACTCTGCTGCTGCTGCTGCCACTACTGAGGCCTCTGCAAGTAAGCCCAAGAAGGCTATGCCAAAGTAGCCAGCTCATAAGCCAAGTGGTTCTACTCAAATGCCCCCTCGGCCAAGTTCCTCAGCTATGCCCTCACGACCAGTTTCTTCAAAGCCCTCACGGCCAATTCCTCAACCCACACCTGCTCCTCCAAAGTCCTCAGCTGCTCCGACCAAATCCTCAGCACCTGTGCATCTCGCCACGTGCCGAAGGACAGTAGGCATCTCTATTGCCTCAGGAGCATCTGCTAGTTCCTCAGCACCACTGCATTCTTTAACTGGTCCCACTCTATTGAAGACCAAGGCAGCTGCTAGACGAGGCTCTCGACCAAGTCCTCAAAAGAAGAATGTCACTTTTCAAGTACCGTCTGATGAAGACAAAGCTAATGATGTAGAACTTGCTGAAATCATCAGGGACAGACAAGTCAGGCCCGCTAGAGCCAAAGGCACAAGTGTGCCTCTGCTTTTAGATCCAAAGTTGATCCTTGATTACATTGATCTCTGGCACAAGGACCCCGACACTCCCATGCCCGATTTCAAGTTGACTCCTGGCCAAAGTCATATGTTGACTCACTTCATTCAAGAAGAGAAATGGAAATTTGAAAAGGCCAGGCAGATCAAGAAAGCGCAGTACAAAAAGGAGCGCTTCCTGAAGAAAAACGTTGTCTCTATGACAAATGAAGAACTCGTCAATATGTAGTCTGAGATCAAGAAACTCAGTGATGAATTTGACGCATACCATGCTGATTGGCTGGGAGCCAAGGTTTGTTTTGTGAGACTCGCTGAGGGAGTCCTGGATTAGGGGGTGTCCGGATGGCCGGACTATACCTTCAGTCGGACTCCTGGACTATGAAGATATAAGATTGAAGACTTTGTCCCGTGTCCGGAAGGGACTTTCCTTGCCGTGGAAGGAAAGCTTGGCGATACGGATATGCAGATCTCCTACCATTGTAACCGACTTTGTGTAACCCTAACCCTCTCCGGTGTCTACATAAACCGGAGGGTTTTAGTCCGTAGGACAACATACACAACTACAATCATACCATAGGCTAGCTTCTAGGGTTTAAGCCTCTCCGATCTCGTGGTAGATCTACTCTTGTACTACCCATATCATCAATATTAATCAAGTAGGATGTAGGGTTTTACCTCCATCGAGAGGGCCCGAACCTGGGTAAAACTTCGTGTCCCTTGCCTCATGTTAACATCCGGCCTAGACGCACAGTTCGGGACCCCCTACCCGAGATCCGCCGGTTTTCACACCGACATTGGTGCTTTCATTGAGAGTTCCTCTGTGTCGTCGCCGTCAAGCTTGATGGCTCCTACGATCATCGATAGTGATGCGGTCCAAGGTAAAACTTGTCTCCCCGGACAGATCTCTGTCTTCGGCGGCTTTGCACTGCGGGCCAATTCACTTGGCCATCTGGAGCAGATCGAAAGCTATCCCCCTGGCCGTCAGGTCAGATTTGGAAGTTTAAACTACACGGCTGACATCCGTGGGGGCTTGATCTTCGACGGATTCGAGCCACTGCCGCGCGCGCCGCGCTGCCACGACGAGCATGATCTAGCTCTGCCGCCTAACAGTGTCCTGAAGGCCGCACCCGCAACGGCTTCGACCCTTAATTCGGAGCCAACCGCGTCGACCGAGGATGGGTGGTTGGACGCCGCCTCAGGGGCTGCGATCCTAATGGCGATCGAGCCGAATACCAGCCCCGCACTCCGCGAGACTCATGATTCCAAGGAGCCGGACTCCTCTCCGGACTCCGAACCATTCGCGCCTCTGCCGATCGAATCCGATTGGGCGCCGATGATGGAGTTTACTGCCGCGGACATCTTTCAGCACTCGCCCTTTGGCGATATTATAAAATCACTAAAGTCTCTCTCTTTGTCAGGAGAGCCCTGGCCAGACTACGGTCAGCGAGATTGGGATGCGGACGATGAAGAAATTCAAAGCCCACCCACCACCCACTTTGTAGACACTGTCGACGATTTAACCGACATGCTCAACTTCGACTCCGAAGACATCGACGGTATGGATGCCGATGAAGGAGACGATGAAGAACCAGCGCCTATTGGGCCCTGGAACGCCACCTCGTCATATGACGTATACATGGTGGACGCACCAAAAGATGACGACGAGGAGCAGAAGGACGCACCGAAGGCTTGTTCCCTCGAAAAGCAGTCAAAGCGATGACGCAAGCTCCGCCCCAAATCCCGCCTTGACAGAAATAGCGATCACACGGACCCAGCGCTAGAGCAGGGCGAACCGCTGCCGGACAACGGCAATCCGGATAATCAAACCGATCAAACAAATCCTATCAAGGATAATGGTACGGACGACATAATGTCGGACAAACACCTGGAGCAGCAGACTGCCCGTAAAAGGCTTGTTGCCACCGCGAGGAGTCTGAAAAAGCAGAAGCAAAGGCTCAAAGCCGCGCAAGACACACTCCAAATCAAATGGAGTAAAATACTCAACACTGCAGCAAGGTACAACGACAATCGCCCCTCCAAGAGCTACCCAAAGTGGAAGCTGCTACCCGAATTCGATGAGGAGGCCTCAGAACCCCCACAACCAAATATCAAAGCAGCCACCTGGTCGGATAGATGACCCCTCTACCAACACAGAGCAGCATACAACGCCGCTCACAATACAATACGCGACCCATGCGAGGGCTTGCACCCAAAGGACGGCGCAACAAGATCCTTCTATGGACCACGCAAGCGCGCCCCAGCATACAATGCAACACAACAAACATCCGAACAACGCGGTACACCCAGCTACAGGGGTGCCGCACACCCCCTATGTTTCACCGATGAGGTGCTGGACCACGAATTTCCAGAGGGATTCAAGCCCATAAACATAGAGGCATACGACGGAACAACAGACCCTGGGGTCTGGATTGAGGACTACATCCTTCATATCCATATGGCTCGAGGAGATGATCTCCATGCCATCAAGTACCTACCCCTCAAGCTCAAAGGGACAGCTCGTCACTGGCTCAAAGGCCTCCCCGAAAGCTCCATTGGAAGTTGGGAAGAGCTCGAAGACGCCTTTCGGGCAAATTTTCAAGGGACTTATGTCCGACCTCCGGATGCAAACGATTTGAGTCATATAACTCAACAGCCCGGAGAGTCAGCCCGAAAGCTTTGGAACAGGTTTCGTACTAAAATGAACCAAATTGTCGACTGTCCGGACGCCGAAGCCTTGGCAGATTTCAAGCATAGTGTCGGTGACGAATGGCTCGCCAGACACCTCGGCCAAAATAAGCCCATAATGATGGCCGCATTAACAAACCTCATGACTCGCTTTTGCGCGGGTGAGGACAGCTGGCTAGCCAGATGCAGCACCAGCGACCCCAGTACATCGGAAGTTAGAGATGGAAATGGGAAATCACGGTGCAACAGCAATAACAAACACCGGAATAAAGAAGACAGCACGAAGGGCACGGAAGTAAATGCCGGATTCAAAAGCTCTCGGCTAGGTCAAAAGCCGCCCCTAAAGGCACCAGGATGAATTGTCCAGCCTCCACAAAATCCTGGACCAAGTATGTCAGATTCATAGTACCCCTGGTAAACCTGCTAATCATACCCACAGAGAATGTTGGGTCTTCAAGCAGTCCAGCAAGCTCAACGCCGTACACAAGGGGGAGGATACACCAAGTGAAGACGAGGACGAGCCCCCCAAGCAAGACACGGGGGAACAAAAGAAATTTCCACCAGAAGTCAAAACAGTAAACGTGTTACATGTAATCAAGGGAAAAAACAATGCGGCACTCCCAGGAAAATATACCCAAGTGCCTGTCACCATGAAGTCCTGCCACTGGTCATCTCAACCGATCACTTTCGACCATCGCGATTACTCAGCAAGTATCCGACACGTAGGATGGGCTGCCCTGGTATTAGACCCAGTAATTGGTGGATATCACTTCACAAGAGTCTTGATGGACGGCGGCAGTAGCCTAAACCTAATATATAAGGATACAATCTGCGGGATGGGGTTAGACCCAACACAAATTCGCCATAGCAATACTACCTTTAAAGGAGTAACGCCAGGCCCAGGGGCTCATTGTATGGGCTCCCTCCTACTACAAGTTATAATCGGCTCCCCCGATAACTTCCGTCGCGAGCATTTAAGTTTCCACATCGCTCCGTTTCAAAGTGGCTATCAAGCACTGCTCGGACGCGAAGCTTTCGCTCGCTTTAATGCAATACCACACTACGCCTCCCTCACACTTAAGATGCCTGGTCCACGTGGCATCATTACAGTGCACGGAAATATCAAGCGATCTCTGCATGCCGAAGAGAGTGAGGCTGCCTTGGCAGCCGCACACTAAAGGCGTCCGGACAAGCGAAAGCATCCAATAGGTCATCAAGACCTCAGATACAACTAATCGAGTCCGGTGCCGCTACTTATGCCGAATAAGTGGTCACACCCCTATTTGTCAATACAAGGGGCTCAACACGCGCAGACGAGTGGCAATTTCTTCTCATCTTGAATTATACATGGTTTCTTTAACAAACTATCTTTTTGCACGACAACATTTTCACCTAAATTTCTCTCTTTTACAGACGATCATCGTGCCACACCCGTCCAGGATACGGCACAACGGAGACACAGGCGCAGACGTGCAGCAGGGACCCGCTCCAAGGATTCTTTTTAGATTAAGACCCTGCGTAAACCTTTCTTACTGTCTCTTGTTGATACATATCCACCGTTGAGAAGGATGCTGACGTTTTGACATGTGGCCACACCGGAACAATGCACGTACCTGGACACAAGGGGCTTCTTACAAAGGCCATTATTTCGGCCCGGTTTATACCACAAAGACCGAATACCTTAGGAAGTGTTCGGCGTCGCGAGTTTGGCCCTATATGCATCAGCTCCGAATCATTGTCTTTGGTCAAATGTTGGGTTTGCCCGGCTCCTGTGTTTTGGTGCCTTACGTTCCGCTTTACCGGCTAAGGTAGCTCCAGGAGAACTACTGCGATTGTGCCCTGGTTCATCCGGACGAGCACCTCAGTAGAGAAAGCCGAAAACTGACTGTCATGATATAGCGTGAGACTGGTCAACCACTCGATGACCTATTGGAATGTTAGAATTCCTCCGCCTTAACGAAGGGCCGTTTTCCGGCCAGCCATGTACGCACCCCGGGATCGGGAAAGTGCGGAGCCACCAGGGGCTATTTAGTAGCCCCACTGTCAAACTCCTATGGCTAAGTGAAAGTGCTAAAGCATTATAGTCCGGTTGCCTCGCTCGCTCCGCTATCACCTCCTTAATAGGACCAAGACGTTGGGTTAAGTGTGAACGCGTGTTTTTGCAAGCACCTCCGCATTATATGCGTGAGGGTTGAAGCCGACGGCTGCAATCTTTCAGGTTATACACATGTATACATAAACGGCCGCCCAGGAGGCATCATATTACTTTCAGGCAAAAGTATAAAAATAGCCTTATAAAAATTTATAAAAGCATTTCGCTTACAATGAGATTACATATCACTCAAACATAATATTTTTTGAGCACTGGGTCTCTATGAAACGAGCACCCTCAAGAACTTCTTCAAACTAGTGCTCAGCAGCCCTTCGACCTATGGCCGAATCTTGCGCTGCAACAGTGGTAGCATCCATCTCCGCCCAGTATGCTTTAACACGGGCAAAGGCCATCCGTGCGCCCTCTATGCACGCCGACCTCTTCATTGCATTAATGCGCGGCACCACGTCAAGGAACTGCTGCACCAAGCTGAAATAGTTGTTCGGTTTTGACCTTTCCGGCCACAGCTGATCCACAACAGACCTCATGGAGAGTCCGGACAACCTATTTAGTTCGGCCCATTCGGCTAATTGGTCAGTCAATGAAAGCGGACGCTCGGGAGAATGGAATTGTCTCCAAAATAGCTGGTCTACTTCACGGCCCGTCTGACCCTGGAAATACTTGGCCGCATCGGCAGCGCTCGCCGCCAAATCCATATATACATCCTCCGAACTCCACAGCCGATCCAGAGGGACATACCGTGGATCTCCGAACTTCCTCCGCAACATAAAGGATTTCCCAGCTACAATATCCCCGACTTCCCGCAGCTCCTCCTTCTTTGCCCTCATAGCAGAGCGGAGGTCCTTTTTCGTCGCAGCAGCCTTCTCAAGGTCCGATGCCTTCGCTTGGTTTTCCTTTTCAAGAACCCGGCAATGGTCAGCGGCGGCTTTTAATTCTATGGCCGTCTTGGCCATCTTGTCTCGGCTCTCGCCATGCGCGGCCTTCTCGGCTTGCAACTCTTCGGCCGCCTTCAAAGCAGCCGCATTACCCAACCTCGCTTGTTCCTTGGCTCGGGCAAGTTCTACCCGCAAGGCTTCAACAGTGGCAGCTCCATCTGCAGTCACAACATATTAAAGATACTGGCATCATGCTGCTCTTCCTATGTGGCGTTTACCAGATAATGACACTTACCCTGTGGCTCGTCAAGCCTTTTGTTAACAAGCTCGATGTCGGCGTCTGCCGCATCCAACTGCCATTCTAAATGGGCAAACTCGCTAGTCCGGCTAGCCACCGGAGCTTCCATCACCTGCACATAGAGGCAGTATGGTTATTACCTGGGAATATGATCCTCTGTTCGTCATTGTTTCCGACTACAACCAGAGTCTCAGGGGCTACTATCTACACAGGGCACACCTAGCATGTGCAAGACTATCATACATTCTTTTACGTGCCTCAAAGCCTATCAATAGACTCATAAAAGCTTCATGCAATCCGCTTTCGGCGGACGATATTATCTCCATCACCGTATTCATCAGCACACAGTGTTCATCTGAGATGGCCGCTCGCCCCACCAATTCCCTTAGAACATCCGATCGCACACTAGACGGTGCCGGACTCTTTTGTCTGCTCTCTTTGGGAGCCGGACACTGGGAGCTTCGGGGGTCAATGGGATTATCTTCTGGCCTCACCGGACTCGAAGAGGCCCTCCGCGACGACACTTCAGGGTCGCCCGCTTCCGGAGCGGAGGAGTCCGGAGGAGGCGTTTCGCTCTCCATCATCTCTGGAAAAAGATCCCCCGAAGACGAGCTCATTTGAGAGGGGCTAAGGCTCGAACTGCAAAAATATATGCGGTGGTTATTTTCTCAAAAGAAAAAGATGGCATATTTGTACTATTAAAGTATTTCGGGTCACTTACGACTCGCGAGAGAATTGATCCCCCCGCGGACTTTGTGCGGCAATAGCGCCCCCCAAGGTAGGATCCTCTGTGGGAGACTTCTTCTCCCGTTTGGAAGCTTCGGCTTCCGAATCCCCGGGCGCAGTCCTTTTCCTCTTCTGGTCGTCTTCCTTCATGGAGACGCTCGCTCCCTCGGCTAGAATGGGCAGCGTTGGGGGCCCGCGTCCGCCCGCATTATCCTCCACAGTATCTTCCTTCAAGGGCTCCGGGCAAGGTGCGGTCTGGAGCATCTTTTCCAATATCGGATTTTCCAAACCCTCAGGGAGGGGGTCGAACACCGAATCAACTTCGCCTTTGTTAGCCAGTCCTGGTCAAAAAGCGGACTCTCAGAAATAACTTCGTAACAAAGAGATAGTATGTTTGGCCGGAAGATTCCTTACCTGTTCGGCGGCGCGGTTACTACTCGAGCCCACGTCCTCAGTGATTTCCGGACACTCGACCTGAGGTCCGAAGAATGACTTGTACATCTCCTCGTGCGTCAGGCCGAGAAAATTTTGAATGACACGCGGTCCCTCGGGATTGAACTCCCACAGGCGAAGAGGCCAGCGTTTGCAAGGCTGGACTTGACGAACTAGCATAACTTGTATTACCGCAACCAAACTGAAATCTCCATTGAAGAGATCTCGAATGCGGCTTTGCAGTATAGGCACGTCCTTGGCTGGACCCCAGCTCAGACCTCTGCTGATCCATGACATCAGCTGTGGTGGAGGGCCCGAGCGGAAAATAGGGGGGCCGCCCACTTGGCACTTCTAGGAGCCGTGATGTAGAACCACTTTTGTTGCCACAATTTAGACACCTCTGGGATGGAACCTTTGGGCCACGAAGCTCCCGTCATCTTGCGTATTGATGCACCTCCACACGCTGCATGTTGCCCCTCGATCATCTTCGGCTTCACTTCAAAGGTCTTGAGCCATAGGCCAAAGTGAGGGGTAGCCCGGAGGAAGGCCTCGCACACGACGATAAATGTCGTGACATGAAGAAAGGAGTCCGGAGCTAGATCATGGAAGTCTAGCCCGTAGTAAAACATCAAACCCCTGGCGAAAGGATCCAGAGCAAGGCCTAGACCACGGAGGAAGTGGGAGACGAACACGATGTTCTCGTTGGGTTCGGGGGTGGGGACGGCCTGCCCTCGGGGAGGCAGCCGATGCAAAATTTCGGCGGTCAGATATCTGGCCTCCCTCAACTTTTTGATGTCTTCTTCCGTGACGGAGGAAGGCACCCATCGGCCTTGAAGGCTAGATCCGGTCATGACTGAAGGTTCAGAGCACCTGACCTGAACTTTGGGCACTTGAGCTTGAGGTGGGGGAATGATTCGCTTGAGCACGGGAGGGAAAAATAAAAGCCTTGTCCCTTTATAAAGAGGGTGAATATCAAGCGTCCTCTCTGTGTCTGTTTGGACTTGCCTATAATCTAGGAGTCCTAGAAGCGGTTGGGTTACCCACGCCCGTATTGATGAGAATCCCAAAATAAGGGGACACGATCTCTGCTTTAACAAGACGTGCCAAGGAAACCGCCTCGCATGACGCGCTGAGGTGGGATAATGAAACGACTTGGATAAAGGCTTGGCCGTGGTGTGTCACACTACGGAATACGTCAGCAGATTAGATTTGTGTAAATATTATTCTCTCTATGGTAATATGTGGAAACTTGTTTTGCAGAGCCGGACACTATCTTGGTGTTCAAAATCTTCTATGAAGTACTTGGAGGAGGAACCCGCCTTGCAATGCCGAAGACAATCTGCGCGCCGGACTCGTCGTCATTGAAGCCTAGTTCAGGGGCTACTGAGGGAGTCCTGGATTAGGGGGTGTCCGGATGGCTGGACTATACCTTCAGCCGGACTCCTGGACTATGAAGATATAAGATTGAAGACTTTGTCCCGTGTCCGGAAGGGACTTTCCTTGGCGTGGAAGGCAAGCTTGGCGATACGGATATGCAGATCTCCTACCATTGTAACCGACTTTGTGTAACCCTAACCCTCTCCGGTGTCTATATAAACCAGAGGGTTTTAGTCCGTAGGACAACATACACAACTACAATCATACCATAGGCTAGCTTCTAGGGTTTAAGCCTCTCCGATTTCGTGGTAGATCTACTCTTGTACTACCCATATCATCAATATTAATCAAGCAGGACGTAGGGTTTTACCTCCATCGAGAGGGCCCAAACCTGGGTAAAACTTCGTGTCCCTTGCCTCCTGTTACCATCCGACCTAGACGCATAGTTCGGGACCCCCTACCCGAGATCCGCCGGTTTTGACACCGACACTTGCTGACAACTTCACCTCCACTGTTGCTGCCCAACCGAAACAAGAAATTCCTCAGGCTGCCGCATCTTCTTAGCCTAGTGAAGAAAATGCCAGCACCACTGATGACACTCAGGCTGCTGAAGAAAATGCTAATTCCAGGGCTGATGACTGCATTCTAGCTACTAAAGAAATTGCCGGGGCAACCTCTAGTGTTGCGCTAGAAGAAAATGAAGAAGTCAGGGCAACTGCATCAGTTGTGCCTGAAGATCTTGAACCAAATTCCTCTGCTCCTCCTGCGCCTACACCAACTCCTATTCCTCCATCTGCATCAGATGTGAAGAAGACCAAGGCTGCAGAGCGTGCAGTTGTGAAGAAAAGGAAGGCATTAATTGCATCAAATTCTCCAGCTCAGAAGAAAATGAAGCCACTGACAAGCTCCTATGACAATCCAATTGATGTCGTTCCTGTCTCATCCATGCCATCAAAGGACCTTGTTCCTTTTGATGAAGAATACATGATCCCAAGCGGATCAGATGATGACATTCCTTCTCCTGCTTCGTCAGAGCAGTTGGATGAAGAAATTGAAGTGGATGAAAACCCATCAGCCCCAATTATATCATCGCTCATGCCTCAGTTCACTGCTGAAGAGGCCGGCATTGAAGCAATGGATGAAGAAGTCGATGTGGACATTGGATGCACCACGCCAGTGCTGAATGATGACTTTTGGGAAAGTCAGCACCCCAATTCTCCTTTGTTCACTCCTCTGCAACAAATTCCTGAGTCCCAGTGACTACTGAAGTTCAAATGGGATTGGAAGAGCCTCATGCCACACCGCCTGTCCATGAAGAAATTCTAGCCACTAGTGCCAAAGAAAATGTAAATGAAGAATTGAAGTCCCAGGCTGCCAATGAAGAAGAACCTGAAAATCCTCAGCCTGTGGAACCTGAGATCAAGATCCCTGAGGTTGTGATGCAATTGACTAACACTCCTCACCCCAAGCCAAAGGATCCCTTCTCGAAGAAACAAAAATTCAAGGCTGATGACTTCTTTGGCGAGCATGTATTCTTCACTAACTACAACCCTTATGACTCTGCTCGTCTAAGGAGGAAGCGTTTCTGGACTGCAAGCCAGGCCAACTTCTATTCTTCACTGCTTTTCATTAAGGACAAAATCTTCTACCATGAGCATATTCCTCACGTGGACATGGAATCCTTGCCTTGTTTCTCTCCTGTCCTCGGTGTGCTTCATGATGCAGGCCTCCTCAACTTTTGCTCTGATACTGTTGATTGGAATGAAGAGTTTATTCTTCAGTTCTACGCTACACTATATATCACAGGTGATCCTGAAGATATCAACACCCGGGTCTTGGACTAGATGACCGATAACACTCACTATAAGGCACCGTCCTCTGAATTACTTCACGCCCTGCCCATCAGTCCACCCAGTGAAGGAGCTCGCTGCATGTACCAAGAACCTGAACTCACTACTCATTACATGCAAGTTCTAATGAAGCGCCTGAAGCCCGGTCAAGCCCCAAGGACCAAATTCCTTGTGAAGGACTTACTCTATGTGCCCAGAACAGTCTATCGCATTTTGACAAGGACAAAGAGTCCTATCAAAGGCCATGACTCATCTGATGAGGAAATTGTTGGCATCATGAAGGATCTGGTATTCAACATCATTCATAGAATTCCTGTCAATTACTATGATTTCTTCATGAGAACTCTGACCAATGTTGCTCTCTCTCTGTTTGAGTTGAAGCCTTATGCTCCTTGGATTATGAGATTCCTCAGAACAAGGTCTTCACTCAACTACAAGGCCGATTTTCAAAATCACCTCAGCTACCTGCCTCTGATTGAAGTCCTCAAGCAGACTTTTACTTCCACTGATGAAAAGGGCAAGGCACCTGTTGTCATTGATGAAGGCATTCGTCCATTGGATGGCCAGTTTTGCAAAGCTGCATCTTATTCCACCAATGATGACTCTGCCACTCATGACTCTGCTGCAAATGCATCCAAGTCAAATCCTCAAGCCACAGCTCCCAGGGTGATGACTGACCGTGAGCTGCTTCTTAGTCTTCACCAGAAGGTGGATCGCAACCATAAATGGGTTAAGCGTCAGTTTGGTTCAATTCTTCACAACATGACTGCTACACATAATGCAGTGAAGAAAAATCATTACTACCTCCATGAAGTTTTCGGTCACACCTGGGTTTACTTATCACATATGTATGGCGAAGAAGATCTGAAGCAAATGGGTCTTATCACAACTTTATGGTGAATAAGATCCGAAGAAATTCAAGAAGGTCAAAGTTCCTACCTTGGTGGCCAGCTCCTATTCTTCATCCCGCGACACCAACGAGTATGAAGACTTGGACGACACTGCGGCAGGCCCTGCTGTCGTGGATCTAAGACTGACAGTAGAATGGGGGTAGGTATGAGGAGGCAAGGTCCTAGCTATGGTGAAGTTGTACACACGAGTTTTACGAGTTCAGGCCCTTCGCGGAAGAAGTAATAGCCCTACGTCTTGGTGCCCGGAGGTGGTCGACTGGATTATGTATATGTGTGTGTTTACAGGGGGTGCGAACCCTTGTCTCAGTGAAGGGGGTGGCTTATATAGAGTGCGCCAGGACCCCAGCCAACCCATGTTACAAAGAGTTTAAGGTACATAAAGAGATGGCGTTACTGGTAACGGTAGCCTTAAAGGTTACAGGGTGGACGCTTGCCCGTTGCTGTTCTCGACGGCTCTTGGTCTTCAAACAGTTCGAATGGATTCCTGTATGGTCGAATGATCGTGTGGTCGAGTGACCCAAAGAAGGAGGAGTCTCCGAGTGACTGGTAGGTCGAGTGGATTGTACTCGACACCTTTGTTGGGCCCTCCTTGTCATCTCTTGAGCTTCTTTGCTTCTAAGACAGTGACCTTGGATAGGACATATAGGTCAGGCCTATTACCCTACCCCAGGTTTATGTCCTCATCATTAGCCCCCAAATGGATTGAGGTCTGAGTGAAAAGAAGGTTGAAAATGATCTTGTCTTGATTCTTGTGTTTCCTAACTATTCACTTCTGAACAGAGGTTAGTGTTGGAATTTCGGCTTCGTTTCAGTCACCTTGATTGATTCAGAAATTGCCGATTGGTTTTATAACGTCACCTGTCGAGTGTTGCCTTTGACGGGAAATCTTTGGCGTGACTAGTTGCGGCGGATCCCGGATTTCACGGGATTCGAAATTTCACGGAAATCGCGCCGGACGGTGCATGTTGTGGTAAGCGGAGTGGATAAACAGGAATGTTTCGATTTCCACGCCACCTTTTTCGCCACGTATCTCGCGTGTGACTGTTGAGGGATTTGACAGGATCACCCGGGCCCGCGCGTCAGCCACTCGGAAGTGGGCCTTTAAAAGCGGCGAGGTTGAGGCGCCTGCACTGTGCGCGTCCATTCTCCTTCTTCCTCTTGCTCCACCGCCGCATCCGGCTTCTCCACTCTCGATGCCGCCGCTCCAGCGCCATGGGAAAGGAAAAGACGGCGACGCTGGAATGCGCGAAGAAGGCGACGGGGGCGGCGAAGGGCAAGAAGATGAATCAGGGATCTTCATCGCGCTCGGGGCTGCCACCAGGTTGGATCCAGGGTGATTGGATCCGATCTTCGATTCGGCAAGAGGATTTGGATGAGCTGGCCGAGTCAGGGTTGATCGTCCACAAGGCTGCCTGTTTGCCGAAAGGGGAGACGGAGCCGCAGCCGCGGCCAGGTGAGTGTGTTTTGCTTGCTACTCATGTCGACCGTGGTTTCTCACTTCCTCCGCATCTTTTTTTCCGGGGTTTCTTGGATTTCTTTGGGGCCCAACTCCATCATTTCACTCCCAACACCATCACGTATCTTGCTGTGTTCGTGTCCATGTGCGAGAATTTCTTGGTGTGTCGACCGCACTGGGGTCTTTTCAAGCACATTTTCACCATCCGATCGCAAATAGTGAAGAAAGCAAACTCGAAGGACGAGAAAACCCACATTATCCAGATGTGTGGGGGTTTGGGTATCCAGAAGAGGAAAAGGAGTTGCTTTCCTCCGATGACACTTCCTGAGTCGGTCAGAGGCTTTCGACCTGGTTCTTCTGCAAGGATATTGCGACTCCAGGCCAGTCGACTGGAGTTCCTCCTTTTTATTTCGACCGTGTTCAGACTCCTTCCTCATTGAAAGTGACCGCTGCGGAGAAGGCGGAGACGGGCATGCTGGTCGAGAGGGTAGTCCAGCTGATCAACCAAGGCGTCACCGGCATTGATTTATTGGAGGTGTTCCTCAATCGACGCATCCAGCCACTCCAGGCCCGTGACAATTCCATGTGGATGTACTCTGGCACTGGCGACACCGCTCGGGTTCATCCAGAGGAGGTGCCGGCCGAAACAGTGGCTCAATGGCTGACGAGCATCACCAGGAACAAGGACAACCCCAGGGGCTCCAGGAGAGTCGACCCTTTCAGCAACAGCAACCAGCCAGACAAGGTTTGGCCAATATGACCGATTGCATTTGAATGCATTTTCCAACTATTTGTTAATCCGACTAATTTCCACTCGACTTCGTGTCTTGTAGATTTACACGAGATGTACTCAATGCCCAATGGTGAACAAGCTCTGGAGCAGGACCATGAGGGCGGGGACAGCGCGGAGGAGAGCGGTGAATGGGAGTCACCAGACGACGATGATGAAGATGAGAGTGACGAGTCAGACGACGAGGAAGTGGTCGACTCACCGCCTCGTTCGGAACATCGATCTAAGCAACGCCACGATCCTGTGGGCAGGCGCAGTAAGTCTGTGGCCTCGAGTGTTCCATCTCAAAAGCACGCTCGGTCTCCGACTCCAGAGCTGGCTGAGAAAGTCATCAAGCAGCCCAAGATCAATCCCTCGAAGGCCCGGGAGACCTTGTCTAAGATCAAGATGGATGTTCCTGTTGCTTCTGGGTAAACGTTCTTTCCGTGTTTCTTTGCTTTGACTGATTCTCCTGTCCTAACCGAGTAGATGATGAACTTTTCCAGCCCGGCCTCCGCCACGACTGATATGGATATTGACAAGGTCTCAAATGACGAGGAAACCAACGACGTCGCTACCTCCAAAGCCAGTAAGTCTGTCCGACTCGAATTTAATCGATCGACTGGACTGTTGGTCAGTCGTCTCTCTGATTTTTCTTATTTGCTGTAGTTCCACGAGATGTTGTTGTGCTTCCGGACGATGAAGAAGAAGAAGTGCCTCTGAGGAAAAGGAGGAGGAGGGACCATGGAATGAGCAGGAAAGCGCCTGAGGTTCAGGTTCCTCAGTCGACACTTATGCCTGGGACGGCGGTGGAGTGATTTGTAGATCTGGCTCGCACCAACGTCAATTTCGCTATCCCGCTGTCGACTGATTGTCCATCAGGGTCAGCTGCTTAGACACCTGCTGTTCCAGTACAACTCCACGCATCAGACCCAATGGGTGCTTCGACTGTTCTGCCATCATCTCTTTTCACTGCGTACCAAACTCCAAATGACCCACCGAGTGTCGCCAAGGAAGCTCTTCTTCAGTTGAATCTTAGGATGGGACAGATGAAAGGGGTGCACGAGGCCAGTCAGCTGGCCTTCAACGCCGGTGCTACTCTGCAAACCAATGTCCAGGTTAGTTGGTTTTCTGACTGATCTTACTTCTCATCCACCCACTGGGGTTTGTCCGCTCTAAAGTCGTATAGGTCTTCCACTTCAGTCGACTTGGATTTTCGAACTAGTGGGGGCACGTTGAGTGCACCCACTGGTGGTAGTCCCCGAGACCATAGTTGACTGCGGGCAGTCGACTGTGGTTTGAAACTCTGAATTTTCTCACTTGATCTGGGCGGGTCATGTTGAGTGACAACCTGAACTAGTGGGGGCATGCCAAGTGCACCCACTGGGTGTAGTCCCCGAGACCGTGGTGGACTGCGGGCAGTCGACTATGGTATGAGAACAACTGTCTTCGCTTTCTTTTCTTTTTTTGACTCGAGCTAGGCAGACCATGCCGAGTGTTGAATCCAACCAGTGGGGGCACGCTAAGTGCACCCACTGGGTGTAGTCCCCGAGACTGCCGTTGAATGTTTGATTCGGCGGTAGTCTTAGAGTAACTTTCACTGTGATGCTTTTTTGTCTCTGTCGACTGATATGTCTTATATATTGACTGTAGAAATCTTGTAATCTTGGGGCTCAACTTTCTACACTGAACAAGCAGCAAATCAGCCTCAACCTTGATCTCGAATTGGCCAATAAGAATCTCAAGACTGCTCATGACGAAGTAGCTGCCATGGGAGGTAACCAATCGACAACTGTCCATCTTATGACTGGCACATTTCCTTTCCATTTTTGTGAACCGAGTGATTTCACTCGAGCAGATGTATGTAGTGAAAACCTTCAACTCCAAGCTTGTTTGAAGAATGCTATTTCTTTAGAGAAAATGAAGCAGGCTCTAGAGAAGAAGGATCTGGATCTTGCTGCCGCACAGAAGGAGGCGCGAGAGAAAACAACACTTGCTGACAAGAAGCTTGCTTCAGTCGGCAAGTTAGAAGAAGAGAACTCCAAACTGAAGACTGATGTCTCTAACGCCAATCGGGAGGTTGAGCGACTGAAGAAGGACAAGGACAAGTTGTCTGATGAGATTGGGAGCCTCAAAGCCAAGAAGGGCGAGATGGAGTGTTATCTGGGCCAGACTGCTGCTCAGCTGGTCTTAAAACTTGAAGGTACTGAAGTTTGACTGACTTGTTATGGTCGATTGACAGGTCTTATTATATTGTCGAATCACCATTCATCCGACTGTGCAGAGCTTTGCCAGGACTTTGAAGCGGAAACTGGGCGGGTCAAGATGGGTCTCGACCCCATAAATTGCCCAGTCAAAGATGACGTCGCAATGAATTTGCTGCGGTTGGAATCTCGCATGGACATCGCATTTGCTTATCTTGCCCGCCTGAAGGCGGCGATGACTCGGGTTGATGCTGAACTCTGGCCTCAAGTAGAACTGTCTCAAGGCCTCGAGTCTCTGATGGCCCGACTGAATCAAATACCTGAGCGAGTGCAAGAATTGAAGAAGTCATCTGCTCGCTGTAGCGCTGATGTCACCCTGTCCCTGGTCCGAGTGCACTGCAAGGATGTCAAAGAGGACAAGCTGGCGGAGCACAAGGTTGCTAACACAAAAAGGCACACTTTCCAGTCCTTTATGGATACTTCCCTTGATGCCGCCACTCGCATTGCATACGGCATAGACCTTGACAGTTTTTGCGATCCAGCCAGCCGTCCTCCTGGCGAGTGACCAAAAACATTATGCTTCACCTTTATTTGCCTCGGAATGCCGAGTGATTGTGTAATCATTAAACTTCTTCGGGCTTGATGCTCGAGTATTTTGGATCCGTGGTTCAGAACTTTGGGATTTATCTGAAATTGGTTTATCTCCGAATATGCTTGTGTTCGCCTTCGAGTGGAACTTGTTCTTCACTCAGAATAATCTTTGTATCTGTGACGCAGCTCCGAAGAAAAGGTTGTAGTCGACCTGTAGCTCGTCGTCCTTGCGGATAGGGATGGAGCGCATGTTGTACTTGTGGCGCAGCTCCAAGGAGAGGATTACAGTCGACCTGCACCTCATCGTCCTTGCGGATAGTGATGGAGCGCATGTTGTACTTGTGGCGCAACTCCGAGGAGAGGATTGCAGTCGACCTGCACCTCGTCGTCCTTGCGGATAGGGATGGAGCGCACGTTGTACTTGTGGCGCAGCTCCGAGGAGAGGATTGCAGTCGACCTGCACCTTGTCGTCCCTATGGATAGGGATGGAGCGCACATTGTACTTGTGGCGCAGCTCTGAGGAGAGGATTGCAGTTGACCTGCACCTCATCGTCCTTGCAGATAGGGGTGTTTTCAAACTTAGGCGAGTACTGGACTGCAGCTAAGCCCCCGAGTGTGAGGTTTGCTCATCACTCGGTAGGATTTTTTAAACTTAGGCGAGTACTGGACTGTAGCTAAGCCCCCGAGTGTGAGATTTGCTCATCACTCGGTAGGATTTTTTAAACTTAGGCGAGTACTGGACTGCAGCTAAGCCCCCGAGTGTGAGATTTGCTCATCACTCGGTAGGATTTTTCAAACTTAGGTGAGTACTAGACTGCAGCTAAGCGACCGAGTGTGAGGTTTGCTCATCACTCGGTAGGATTTTTTTTAAACTTAGGCGAGTACTGGACTGCAGCTAAGCCCCTGAGTGAGAGGCTTGCTCACCACTCGGTAGGATTTTTTCAAACTTAGGTGAGTACTGGACTACAGCTAAGCCCCCGAGTGTGAGGTTTGCTCATCACTTGGTAGGATTTTTCAAACTTAGGCGAAACGGATTCACAGCTAAGCCCCCGAGTGAGAGGCTTGCTCATCACTCGGCAGGATTTGTTAAACTTAGGTGAAACGGATTCGCATCTAAGGCACTCACTGGGGGATTTAGAACATAAAAAAAGAACAACGATCATTTATGAGATTGTAAAACCGTGTCTTTGATAATCAAACTAAGGGATATTTCTTATTACATCTCAACAGTCTGAATGCTTAAATGTAAAAGGGGCGGAGCAACTCCGCATTCCAAGCGTGTGGCTCGTCTTTCTTATGCTCGACGTTGTAGAGGCGGTACGCTCCATTTGTTGGGGAACATAGTAATTTCAAAAAAAATCCTACGCACACGCAGGATCATGGTGATGCATAGCAACGAGAGGGGAGAGTGTCGTCCACATACCCTCGTAGATCGTTAAGCGGAAGCATTATGAAAACGCGGTTAATGTAGTCGTACGTCTTCACGATCGACCAATCCTCAGTACCGAACGTACGGCACCTCCGCGTTCAGCACACATTCAGCTCGGTGTCGTCCCATGAACTCACGATCCAGTAGAGCTCGGGGAAGAGTTTCGTTAGCACGACGGTGTGGTGATGATGTTGATGAAGCTACCGCAGCAGGGCTTCGCCTAAACACTACTACAGTATGACCGAGGTGGATTATGGTGGAGGGGGGCACCGCACACGGCTAGGAGAGATCTTTGTGATCAACTTGTGTGTCTAGAGGTGCCCCCCTGCCCCTGTATATAAAGGAGCAAGCTGGAAGCCGGCCGGCCCTTGTTGGCGCGCCTAGGAGGAGGAATCCTCCTCCTAGTAGGAGTAGGATTCCTCCCTTTCCTACTCCTACTAGGAGGGCGAAAGGCAGGGAGAGAAATAGAAGGAAAGGGGGGTGCCCCCCCCTTCTCCTAATCCAATTCGGACAGGGGGAAGGGGGCGCGCTGCCTGCCCTAGGTCGGTCCCTCTCTCTTTCCCTTATAGCCCAACAAGGCCCATTAGCTCCCGGGGGGTTCCGGTAACCCCTCCGGTACTCCGGTAAAATCCCGATTTCACCCGGAAGTATTCCGATGTCCAAATTGAGGCTTCCAATATATCAATCTTTATGTCTCGACCATTTCGGGACTCCTTGCATGTCCGTGATCAAATCCGGGACTCCGAACTACCTTCGGTACATCAAAACATATAAACTCATAAAACCGATCGTCACAAAACTTTAAGCGTGCGGACCCTACGGGTTCGAGAACTATGTAGAAATGACCGAGACACGTCTCCGGTCAATAACCAATAGCGGAACCTGGATGCTCATATTGGTTCCTACATATTCTACGAAGATCTTTATCGGTTAAACCGCACAACACTATACGTTGTTCTGTTTGTCATCGGTATGTTACTTGCCCGAGATTCGATCGTCGGTATCCCAATACCTAGTTCAATCTCGTTATCGGCAAGTCTCTTTACTCGTTCCATAATAAATCATCTTGTAACTAACTCATTTGTTATCATGCTTGCAAGGCTTATAGTGATGTGTATTACCGAGAGGGCCCAGAGATACCTCTCCGACAATCGGAGTGACAAATCCTAATCTTGATCTATGCCAACTCAACAAGTACCATCGGAGATACCTGTAGAGCACCTTTATAATCACCCAGTTACGTTGTGACGTTTGGTAGCACACAAAGTGTTCCTCCGGTATTTGGGAGTTGCATAATCTCATAGTCATAAGAACATGTATAAGTCATGAAGAAAGCAATAGCAGTAAGCAAACGATCAAGTGCTAAGCTAACGGATTGGGTTAAGTCAATCACATCATTATCCTAATGATGTGATCCCGTTAATCAAATGACAACTCATGTTTATGGTTAGGGAACATAACCATCTTTGATCAACGAGCTAGTCAAGTAGAGGCATACTAGTGACACTCTGTTTGTCTATGTATTCACACATGTATTATGTTTCCGGTTAAAACAACTCTAGCATGAATAATAAACATTTACCTTGAAATAAGGAAATAAATAATAACTTTATTATTGCCACTAGGGCATATTTCCTTCAGTCTCCCACTTACACTAGAGTCAACAATCTAGTTCACATCGTCATGTGATTTAACACCAATAGTTTACATCACCATGTGATTAACACCCATAGTTCACATCGTCATGTGACCAACACCCAAAGGTTTTACTAGAGTCATAATCTAGTTCACATCCTTATGTGATTAACACCCAAAGAGTACAAAGGTGTGATCATGTTTTCCTTGTGAGAGAAGTTTAGTCTACGGGTCTGCCACATTCAGATCCGTATGTATTTTGCAAATTTCTATGTCAACAATGCTCTAAATGGAGCTACTCTAGCTAATTGCTCCCACTTTCAAAATGTATCCAGATTGAGACTTAGAGTCATCTGGATCAGTGTCAGAATTTGCATCGACGTAACCCTTTACGACAAACCTTTTGCCACCTCCATAATCGAGAAACATATCCTTATTCCACTAAGGATAATTTTGACCGCTGTCCAGTGATCTACTCCTAGATCACTATTGTACTCCCTTGCTAAACACAGTGATGGGCATACAATAGATCTAGTACACAGCATGGCATACTTTATAGAAACTATGGCTGAGGCATAGGAAATGACTTTCATTCTCTTTCTATCTTCTGCCGTGGTCGGGCTTTGAGTCTTACTCAATTTCACACCATGTAACACGGGTAAGAACTCTTTCTTTGACTGTTCCATTTTGAACTATTTCAAAATCTTGTCAAGGTATGTACTCATTGAAAAAACTTATCAAGCGTCTTGATCTATCTCTATAGATCTTGATGCTCAATATGTAAGTAGCTTCACCGAGGTCTTTATTTGAAAAACTCCTTTCAAATACTCCTTTATGCTTTCCAGAAAATTCTACATTATTTCCGATCAACAATATGTCATTCACATATATTTATCAGAAATGTTGTAGAGCTCCCACCCACTTTCTTGTAAATACAAGCTTCACCATAAGTCTGTATAAAACTAAATGCTTTGATCAACTCATCAAAGCATATATTCCAACTCTGGGATGCTTGCACCAGTCCATAGATGGATCGCTGGAGCTTGCACATTTTGTTAGCACCTTTAGGATCGACAAAACCTTCTAGTTGCATCATATACAACTCTTCTTTAAGAAATCCATTAAGGAATGTAGTTTTGACATCCATTTGGCAGATTTCATAAAATGTGGCACTTTGCTAACATGATTCGGACAGACTTAAGCATCGCTGCGAGTGAGAAAATCTCATCGTAGTCAACACCTTGAACTTTGTCAAAACCTTTTTCGACAAGTCTAGCTTTGTAGATAGTAACACTACTATCGGCGTCCGTCTTCCTCTTGAAGATCCATTTATTTTCTATGTCTTGCCGATCATCGGGCAAGTCAACCAAAGTCCACACTTTGTTCCCGTACATGGATCCCATCTCAGATTTCATGGCCTCAAGCCATTTTTGCGGAATCTGGTCTCATCATCGCTTCCTCATAGTTCGTAGGTTCGTCAGGGTCAAGTAACATGACCTCCAGAACTGGATTACTGTACCACTCTGGTGCGGATCTTGCTCTGGTTGACCTACGAGGTTCGGTAGCAACTTGATCTGAAGTTTCATGATCATCATCATTAGCTTCCTCACTAATTGGTGTAGATGTCACAGGAACTGGTTTCTGTGATGAACTACTTTTCAATAAGGGAGCAGGTATAGTTACCTCATCAAGTTCTACTTTCCTCCCACTCACTTCTTTCGAGAGAAACTCCTTCTCTAGAAAGGATCCATTCTTAGCAACGAATATCTTGCCTTTGGATCTGTGATAGAAGGTGTACCCAATAGTTTCCTTTGGGTATCCTATGAAGACACATTTCTCCGATTTGGGTTCGAGTTTATCAGGTTGAAGCTTTTTCACATAAGCATCGCAGCCCCAAACTTTAAGAAACGACAACTTTGATTTCTTGCGAAACCATAGTTCATAAGGTACCATCTCAACGGATTTTGATGGTGCCCTATTTAACGTGAATGCAGCTGTCTCTAAAGCATAACCCCAAAACGATAGCGGTAAATCAGTAAGAGACATCATAGATCGCACCATATCTAGTAAAGTACGATTACGACGTTCGGACACACCATTACACTATGGTGTTCCGGGTGGCGTGAGTTGCGAAACTATTTCGCATTGTTCCAAATGTAGGCCAAACTCGTAACTCAAATATTCTCCTCCATGATCAGATCGTAGAAACTTTATTTTCTTGTTACGATGATTTTCCACTTCACTCTAAAATACTTTGAACTTTTCAAATGTTTCAAACTTATGTTTCATTAAGTATATATACCCATATCTACTCAAATCATCTGTGAAGGTGAGAAAATAACAATACCCGCCGCGAGCCTCAATATTCATCGGACCACATACATCAGTATGTATGATTTCCAACAAATCTGTTGCTCGGTCCATAGTTCCGGAGAACGACGTTTTAGTCATCTTGCCCATAAGGCATGGTTCGCAAGTACCAAGTGATTCATAATCAAGTGATTCCAAAAGTCCATCAGTATGGAGTTTCTTCATGCGCTTTATACCAATATGACCTAAACGGCAGTGCCACAAATAAGTTGCACTATCATTATCAACGCTGCATCTTTTGGCTTCAACATTATGAATATGTCATATGTGTATCACTACTATCGAGATTCAACAAGAATAGACCACTCTTTAAGGGTGCATGACCATAAAAGATATTACTCATATAAATAGAACAACCATTATTCTCAGATTTAAATGAATAACCGTCTCGCATCAAACAAGATCCAGATATAATGTTCATGCTTAACGCTGGCACCAAATAACAATTATTTAGGTCTAAAACTAATCCCGAAGGTATAGGGAGTGTGCGATGATGATCATATCATTCTTGGAACTACTTCCAACACACATCGTTACTTCACCCTTAACTAGTCTCTGTTCATTCTGCAACTCCCGTTTCAAGTTACTACTCTTAGCAACTGAGCTAGTATCAAATACCGAGGGGTTAATATAAACACTAGTAAAGTACACATCAATAACATGTATATCAAATATACCCTTGTTTACTGTGCCATCCTTCTTATCCACTAAATATTCAGGGCATTTCTGCTTCCAGTGACCAGTCCCTTTGCAGTAGAAGCACTTAGTCTCAGGCTTAGGTCCAGACTTGGGCTTCTTCACTTGAGCAGCAACTTGCTTGTCGTTCCTCTCGAAGTTCCCTTTCTTTCCCTTTGCCCTTTTCTTGAAACTAGTGGTCTTGTTTAATCATCAACACTTGATGCTCTTTCTTGATTTCTACCTTCATCGATTTCATCATCATGAAAAGCTCGGGAATCGTTTACGTTATCCCTTTCATACTATAGTTCACCATGAAGTTCTACTAACTTGGTGATGGTGACTAGAGAATTCTATCAATCACTATTTTGTCTGGAAGATTAACTCCCACTTGATTCAAGTGATTGTAGTACCCAGACAATCTGAGCACATGCTCACTTCTTGAGCTATTCTCCTCCATCTGTTAGCTATAGAACTTGTTGGAGACTTCATATCTCTCAACTCGGGTATTTTCTTGAAATATTAACTTCAACTCCTGAAACATCTCATATGATCCTTGACGTTCAAAACGTCTTTGAAGTCCCGATTCTAAGCTGTTAAGCATGGTTCACTAAACTATCAAGTAGTCATCATATTGAGCTAGCCAAACGTTCATAACGTCTACATCTGCTCCTGCAATAGGTCTGTCACCTAGAGGTGCATCAAGGACATAATTCTTCTGTGCAGCAATGAGGATAATCCTCAGATCATGGATCCAATCCCCATCATTGCTACTAACATCTTTCAACTTAGTTTACTCTAGGAACATAACAAAATAAAACGGGGGAGCTAAACGTGAGCTATTGATCTACAACATAGATATGCTAATACTACCAGGATTAAGTTCATGATAAATTAAAGTTCAATTAATCATATTACTTAAGAACTCCCACATAGATAGACATCCCTCTAATCATCTAAGTGATCACGTGATCCAAATCAACTAAACCATAACCGGTCATCATGTGAAATGGAGTAGTTTTCAATGGTGAACATCACTATGTTGATCATATCTACTATATGATTCACGCTCGACCTTTCGGTCTCAGTGTTCCGAGGCCATATCTGCATATGCTAGGTTCGTCAAGTTTAACCCGAGTATTCTGCGTGTGCAAAACTGGCTTGCACCCGTTTTAGATGGACGTAGAGCTTATCACACCCGATCATCACGTGGTGTCTGGGCACAACGAACTTTGGCAACGGTGCATACTCAGGGAGAACACTTTTATCTTGAAATTTAGTGAGAGATCATCTTATAATGCTACCGTCAATCAAAGCAAAATAAGATGCATAAAAGATAAACATCACATGCAATCATATAAGTGATATGATATGGCCATCATCATCTTGTGCTTGTGATCTCCATCTCCGAAGCACCAACATGATCACCATCGTCACCGGCGTGACACCTTGATCTCCATCGTAGCATCGTTGTCGTCTCGCTAACTATTGCTTCTACGACTATCGCTACCGCTTAGTGATAAAGTAAAGCAATTACAGGGCAATTGCATTGTATACAATAAAGCGACAACCATATGGCTCCTGCCAGTTGCCGATAACTCGGTTAAAAAACTTGATCATCTCATACAATAAATTATATCGTCATGTCTTGACCATATCACATCACAACATGCCTTGTAGAAACAAGTTAGACGTCCTCTACATTGTTTTGCAAGTTTTACGTGGCTGCTATGGGCTGAGCAAGAACCGTTCTTACGTACGCATCAAAACCACAATGATAGTTCGTCAAGTTAGTATTGTTTTAACCTTCTCAAGGACCGGGCGTAGCCACACTTGGTTCAACTAAAGTTCGAGAAACTGACACCCGCCAGCCACCTGTGTGCGAAGCACGTCGGTAGAACCAGTCTCGTGTAAGCGTACGCGTAATGTCGGTCCGGGCCGCTTCATCCAACAATACCGCCGAACCAAAGTATGACATGCTGGTAAGCAGTATGACTTGTATCGCCCACAACTCACTTGTGTTCTACTCGTGCATATAACATCTACGCATAAAAACAGGCTCGGATGCCACTGTTGGGAAACGTGGTAATTTCAAAAAAAATCCTACGCACACGCAGAATCATGGAGATGCATAGCAACGAGAGGGGAGAGTTTCGTCCATGTACCCTCGTAGACCGTTAAGCGGAAGCGTTATGACAACGCGGTTGATGTAGTCGTACGTCTTCACGGTCGACCGATCCTCAGTACCGAACATACGGCACCTCCGCGTTCAGCACACGTTCATCTCGGTGCCGTCCCGCGAACTCAAGATCCAGTAGAGCTCGGGGAAGAGTGTCGTCAGCATGAAGGCATGGTGACGATGTTTATGAAGCTACCGCAGCAGGGCTTCGCCTAAACACCGCTATAGTATGACCGAGGTGGATTATGGTGGAGGGGGCACCGCACACGGCTAGGAGAGATCTTTGTGATCAACTTGTGTGTCTAGAGGTGCCCCCCTGCCCCTGTATATAAAGGATCAAGGGGGAGGTCGGGCGGCCCTTGTTGGCGCGCCTAGGAGGAGGAATCCTCCTCCCAGTAGGAGTAGGATTCCTCCCTTTCCTACTCCTACTAGGAGGGGGAAAGGCAGGGAGAGAAAGAGAAGCAAAGGGGGGCGCTGCCCCCCTTCTCCTAGTCCAATTCGGACAGGGGGAAGGGGGCGCGCTGCCTGCCCTAGGTCGGCCCGTCTCTCTTTCCCTTATGGCCCAACAAGGCCCATTAGCCCCCGGGGGGTTCTGGTAACCCCTCCGGTACTCCGGTAAAATCCCGATTTCACCCGGAACTATTCCGATGTCCAAATGTAGGCTTCCAATATATTAATCTTTATGTCTCGACCATTTCAGGACTCCTCGTCATGTCCGTGGTCAAATCTGGGACTCCAAACTACCTTCGGTACATCAAAACATATAAACTCATAAAATCGATCGTCACAGAACTTTAAGCGTGCAGACCCTACAGGTTCGAGAACTATGTAGACATGACCGAGACACGTCTCTGATCAATAACCAATAGCGAAACCTGGATGCTCATATTGGTTCCTACATATTCTACGAAGATCTTTATCGGTCAAACCGCACAACACTTTACGTTGTTCTCTTTGTCATGGGTATGTTACTTGCCCGAGATTCGATCATCGGTATCCCAATACCTAGTTCAATATCGTTACCGGCAAGTCTCTTTACTCGTTCCGTAATACATCATCCCATAACTAACTCATTAGTTATCATGCTTGCAAGGCTTATAGTGATGTGTATTACCGAGAGGGCCCAGAGTTACCTCTCCGACAATCGGAGTGACAAATCCTAATCTTGATCTATGCCAACTCAACAAGTACCATCAGAGACACCTGTAGAGCACCTTTATAATCACCCAGTTACGTTGTGACGTTTGGTAGCACACAAAGTGTTCCTCCGGTATTCGGGAGTTGCATAATCTCATAGTCATAAGAACATGTATAAGTCATGAAGAAAGCAATAGTAGTAAACAAACGATCAAGTGCTAAGCTAGCGGATTGGGTCAAGTCAATCACATCATTCTCCTAATGATGTGATCCCATTGATCAAATAACAACTCATCTCTATGGTTAGGGAACTTAACCATCTTTGATCAATGAGCTAGTCAAGTAGAGGCATACTAGTGACACTATGTTTGTCTATGTATTCACACATGTATTATATTTCCGGCTAATACAATTCTAGCATGAATAATATACATTTATCATGAAATAAGGAAATAAATAATAACTTTATTATTGCCTCTAGGGCATATTTCCTTCACCATTGTGGAGCACTCTGGTGATGATGAAAGGACCTTCCCAAGTAGGGGCAAGCTTGTGTGGTTTCTGCTGATCCACTTGAAGAACCAAGTCTCCTTCCTGAAATGCTCGACCCCTCACGTTTCTGGCATGGAATCGACGCAAGTCTTGCTGATAAATGGTCGATCGGATCAGAGCCATCTCTCTTTCCTATTCCAAAAGATCAACTGCGTCTTGCTGAGCCTGTTCTGCTTCATCTTCTGAGAAAAGCTTGACTCTGGGTGCTTTGTGGAGCAAGTCACTCGGAAGCAGCTTCAGCTCCATAAACCAAGAAGAATGGAGTTCGGCCAGTCGACCGATTCAGAGTCGTCCTCAGACCCCAAAGTAATGACGGAAGTTCATCGACCCAGGCGCCTGCCGCATGCTTGAGATCACTCATCAGTCGGGGATTCAGTCCTTTGAGGATCAACCCATTTCCTCTTTCAGCTTGTCCATTCGACTGGGGATGGGCGACTGAAGCATAGTCGACTCGAGTGCCTTGGGAAGCACAGAAGGCTCTGAACTCATCCGAATCGAAGTTCGAGCCGTTGTCAGTGATGATGTTGTGCGGAACACCATATCTGAATGTTAACTCTCTGATGAAACTTACCGCAGTACTGGCTTCAAGACTTTTGATAGGTTTGGCTTCAATCCATTTGGTGAATTTGTCGACTGCCATGAGTACATGAGTGAAACCGCTCCTACCTGTTCTCAGAGGTCCAACCATGTCCAAACCCCAAACAACGAAGGTCCAGATGAGTGGATTGGTCTTCAGGGATGACGCAGGCTTGTGAGACATGTTGGAGTAAAACTGGCAACCTTCACATTTGTCGACTATTTCTTGTGCCATCTCATTTGCCCGTGGCCAATAAAATCCGGCTCGGTATGCTTTGGCCACAATGGTCTGAGAGGACGCATGGTGACCACAGGTCCCCGAGTGGATGTCGTTGAGGATCACTCGACCTTCCTCTGGTGTTATGCATTTCTGGCTGACCCCAGTTACACTTTCTCTGAATAGCTGCCCTCTTATCACAGTAAAAGCTTTGGATCGGCGGACAATCTGCTGGGCCTCTTCTTCGTCCTCTGGGAGTTCCTTCCTGAGGATGTACGCAATGTACGGCACTGTCCAGTCGGGAGTGATGACCAAAACCTCCATGATCAAGTCGACCACAGCCGGGACTTCGACTTCAGTCGGATCAGCAGTGCTCTTTGGCTGCGGGGCTCTTCTGTGAAAGGATCTTCCTGGACTGAAGGTGTATGAATATGCTCCAAAAACACATTACTGGGAATGGCTTCTCTCTTGGAACCTATCTTCGCCAAATCATGCGCTGCTTGATTTTTCAGTCGGGGTATATGGTGGAGTTCTAAACCCTCAAACTTCTTTTCTAACTTTCTCACCGCATTGCAGTAGCCAGTCATAGCTGGGCTTGTGACGTCCCACTCCTTCATTACTTGATTCACCACCAAATCTGGGTCACCGTAGACCATGAGGCGACGGACGCCGAGTGAAATGGCCATATGCAACCCGTACAAAAGTGCTTCATATTCAGCTTCGTTGTTGGAGGAATCGAAATGAATTTGGAGAACATAGCGGAGCTTGTCACCTCGGGGGGGATATCAATACCACCCCAGCAGCATAACCATTCAGCATCTTGGATCCATCAAAGAACATGGTCTGGTGCTCTGAGTAAATCTAAGTCCGCAGTTGCTGTTCGATCAACTCGGCGAGGAAATCCGCTATTGCATGGGACTTGATAGCTTTCTTTGCCTCAAACTTGATATCCAAGGGAAGGATTTCAATCGCCCATTTTGCCACTCGACCAGTTGCATCTCTGTTGTTCAGAATTTCTGACAATGGTGCGTCGCTGACGACTGTAACAGAGTGATTAGAGAAATAATGTGCAACCTTCTTCGTGGTCATGTAAATCTCATAAACAAGCTTCTGATAATGTGGATATCTTTGCCTGGATGGAGTTAAAACTTCAGAAACATAGTATACTAGGCGCTAAACTTTATAGGCTTTTCCTTCGTCTTCCCGCTTGACCGTGAGTACTGTACTGACAGCTTGTCCAGTGGCTGCAATATAAAGCAGTAAAGGCTCTTTGCTGATTGGGGAAGCGAGCTCCGGCTGGGTGGAAAGCGGGGCTTTGAGATCTGCAAACGCTGCATCAACTTCAGGAGTCCACTCGAACTTGTCAGATTTCTTCATCAGTCGGTAAAGAGGCAATGCCTTTTCACCGAGGTGAGAAATGAATCGACTCAAGGCGGCCAAACAACCAGTAAGCTTCTGGACATCATGCACGTGCACATGGCGCTTCATCCGGAGTATGGCACCAACTTTCTCTGGGTTCACGTTGATCCCTTGTTCGAAAACGAGGAAGCCGAGTAACTTTCCGCTAGGAACTCCGAAAGTACACTTTGATGGGTTGAGCTTGATATCATATCTTCTCAAGTTGGCAAAGGTTTCAGCAAGGTCAGTCAACAGGTCGGAACCTTTTTGCGACTTGACCACAATGTCATCCATGTATGCTTCCACATTCCAACTGATTTGAGTGAGCAGACACTTCTGAATCTTCCTCATGAATGTGGCCCCAGCGTTCTTGAGACCGAATGGCATGGTGACATAACAAAAGCACCCGAATGGAGTGATGAAAGCTGTTTTTTTATCTCATCGGGTCCATACAGTCGGATCTGATGGTACCTGGAATAGGCGTCTAGGAAAGACAAACACTCACACCCCACAGTCGAATCGACAATTTGGTCGATGCGAGGGAGAGGAAAATGATCTTTCGGGCAGACCCGATTGATATGCTTGAAGTCAATGCACATGCGAAGTGAGTCGTCCTTCTTGGGGGCCATGACAACATTGGTGAGCCACTCGGAGTGGTAAATCTCGCAGATGAACTCAGCTGCCAGGAGCCGAGCCACTTCCTCACCAATTGCTTTTCTCTTCTGTACGGCGGACCGTCGAAGATGTCCTTTGACTGGTTTCACTTTCGGGTCGACTCGCAAATGATGCTCAGCCAGTCCCCTGGGTACACCCGACATGTCAGAAGGTTTCCATGCAAAGATGTCCCAGTTCTCGCAGAGGAACTGGATGAGCGCTTCTTCCTATTTGTTGTCGAGTGAAGTTGAAATATGAGTAGGAGCAGCATTAGGATCGGTCAGGTGAATATGAATCGGCTTGGTTTCACCAGACGACTCAAATGCAGAATCAGTGGCAAGCTTCTTGGAGCGCAGCAAATCACTCGGATCTGCATTTTTCTGGTATTCTTGCATTTCGACTACCGCCATTTGTGCATCGGCAATTTTTGAGCCCTTCTGAAACCACTCTTCTGCTTTCTGCCGATTGCCAATGATAGTGATCACTCCTCTGGCCCCAGGCATTTTCAATTTGAGGAACACATAACACGGTCGAGCCATGAAACGTGCATAGGCAGGCCTACCCAGAATGGCATGATAAGCACTCTTGAAATCCACTACTTCAAATGTCAACTTTTCTTTGCGGTAATTCTTGGAATCACCGAAAACCACATCAAGGGCGATCTGGCCGAGTGATTCAGCCTTCTTGCCGGGTATAAAGCCATGGAAACTCATATTACTTTCGCTGAGCTTGGACATCAGAATCCCCATTCCCTTCAAGGTTTCAGCATAAAGGATATTCAGGCCGCTACCACCATCCATCAGCACTTTAGTCAGCCAAATGCCCTCAACAACTGGGTCGACCACCAATGCTTGCCTCCCATGGGTGGCTATACGTGCTGGATGGTCAGACTGGTCGAATGTGATGGTAGTCTAGGACCACTTCAAATAACTTGGTGTTATCGGAGCAACCATGTTCACTTCTCTATTGATAACTTTCAATCGATTTTTGCTCTCAACATCAGCAAAAATCATCAGAGTGGAGTTGACATTGGGAAAACCGTCATCATCCTCTTCCTTGTCCTCATCCTTGTCGGACTCCTTTTCCTTCTCCTTGGGTTGCTTCTCTCAGAATTGCTGGATCAGGAGTCGACACTGTCGAGTGGTGTGTTTGGGATAAATCAAATTACCCTCTTCATCTTTCTTGGTGTGAATGTGACATGGAAAATCCAACACATCATTTCCCTCTTGATCTTTCACTTTCTTGGGATTCCAGGGCCCTTTGGGCTTCCCCTTGAACTTTCCTTGAGCCACAACTAAGGCCTCACCAGGAGCAACTGGCTCGGCCTTACGCTTCTGTTTCCGATTGGAAGTATCTCCACCGATGTCCTGGGCGACTGTTTTGTGCTTGCCACTCCGGAGTCGGTCTTCCTCTTCGTCGTTAGCTTATTTGGTGGCAATCTCCATCATCTGAGTCAGAGTCATATCTCCTGTCCGACTGAATTTTAGATTCAACTCCTGATACTTAACGCCCTCCTTGAAGGCGCGGATTGCTTGGTGATCTGACAATTTCTCCACTGTATGGTCTCTTAAGGTCTCATTCGTTTTGTGTACACAACACTGCAATTCTGTCAACCCTGCCGGTCGCTTGCAAGTACCCTCAAAAGTACAAACAAACACTTTGGCAAGTTCTTCCCAACTGTATATGCTGCCAGGTGCTAATTGGTTCAGCCACGCCCTGGTCGAGCCTTCCAGCATGAGAGGGAGGTGCTTCATTGCCACTTCATCATTGCCATCACCAATTTGCACGGCCACTCGGTAATCTTCAAGCCAAGTGTCAGGCTTAGACTCACCGGTGAACTTGCTGACTCCAGTCGCCAACCTGAAGTTGGGAGGAATCACTGTGGCCCTGATGGCTCTGCTGAAACACTCAGGACCGGAAACATGCACTCTGCTACCAGTCAGATAATCTCTGTCATGACCTTCTCTATGCGCTCTATTCCTGTCAACCAGACCTTGAACGAGAATAGATCTCGCATCAAAGCCTGGCTCTCTTGGGTCGACTGGTACTCTTCGCTCTCCACTGTGGGGCGCCAGTCATCCTGCCGCCGAGGCACATATGACCCACTCCTCGAAGGAGGCATGGGAACTCGACGAAGGTCATCGTGGTTGAGTCGGTGATCATACCGCTCATGGTTTCTGTACTGATCCTGCCGGTGCCCACGCCCCTCACGCCGCGGAGGTGATCTTGGGCTGTGAGCCGACTGGACTGTGTCCGCCACCACAGACCTGCTATGAATACTATTCTGCGACTAAGATACTACTGTATTCTATTCTCCAGCTGCTCGAAGCAAGGCTCGGATCTGCATCAAACCCCTGCCTGCCTCTGACTGGGAAGGCTGGATTGACTCTGCTATTCGGGCTGCGGCTGTGAGATTTTGGATCGGAGTGCGGTATACCTGAGTTTGAGGTGGAAAAAGTTGTCATCGACTGGATTCAGGGATCCGCTGTCGAGTAGGTTCTCCAGTCGAGTGCGCTCAGCCAAGTTGGCCAGGCGCGCTTCCTCCAAGGCCCGGGCCTCGGGGGTTTCTCCAATGATAGGAGTGTGAAGTGCATCCATGTTGCGGCGGCAAAGCTCTTCCCTCCGCTGGGAAGAAAGGGGCTCGGGGCGGTACTCCTCATGAATGCGTGATGGATCGCCGCCGCCATTGCCACCGTCGTTGCGGGGGAAGCCAGGAGGACTGGGTGGTCCGTCGACCATCAAGACTTCTGCCATGGGATCGCTGCTGTCGCATTCGGATGTGGTCTCGACGGAGCCAGTCGAACAGGCCGTAGAGAGTTTCGTCGGGCTCGGTTGCCGCGACACGTGAGGGTGGCCGACTAGCGGGCCACCGCATGCCTCACCCACCGCTGGAGCCGCGACCGACCGGAACGCGTGTGCCGGCGAGTGGCGGGGGATGAAGACACCATAGGAACCGATCGATACTGAGTTGACGGTTGCCGGAGAAGGACGCTGCGGATGCACGCGCGAAAGTGTGTCGCCCCGTGGACGGGGAGCGCATCGACATTGAGCGGAGCTTCCTGGAGCCAAGCGGAGTCATTGGCGATGAACACGAGCGCGCCGAGACGGATCTCGCGGCCCTCAACCAGTCCGCCAGCGGAAACCATGACGATGAGAATCGGAAAAATTGCAAATCCACCAAAAAGTCGCTAAGACACCTGCCCCACGGTGGGCGCCAACTGTCGTGGATCTAAGACTGACAGTAGAATGGGGGGCATGTATGAGGAGGCAAGGTCCTAGCTATGGTGAAGTTGTACACACGAGTTTTACGAGTTCAGGCCCTTCGCGAAAGAAGTAATAGCCCTACGTCTCGGTGCCCGGAGGCGGTCGACTGGATTATGTATATGTGTGTGTTTACAGGGGGTGCGAACCCTTGTCTCAGTGGAGGGGGTGGCTTATATAGAGTGTGCCAGGACCCCAACCAGCCCACGTTACAAAGAGTTTAAGGTACATAAAGAGATGGCCTTACTGGTAATGGTAGCCTTAAATGCCTTAATGGCCTTAAAGGTTACAGGGTGGACGCTTGCCCGTTGCTGTTTTCGACGGCTCTTGGTCTTCAAACAGGTCGAATGGATTCCTGTATGGTCGAATGATCATGTGGTCGAGTAACCCAAAGAAGGAGGAGTCTCCGAGTGACTGGTAGGTCAAGTGGATTGTACTCGACACCTTTGTTGGGCCCTCCCTGTCGTCTCTTGAGCTTCTTTGCTTCTAAGACAGTGACATTGGATAGGACATATAGGTCAGGCCTATTACCCTACCCCAGGTCTATGTCCTCATCACCTGCAACGACAAACGACCCCAACAACGCTGGTGCTCCTCCATCAACTTGATATTCTTCAAGGGCGTTAGTCCTCATTTTCAATCCTTTTGGTCATTCGATGACAAAGGGGGAGAAATTTGAGTTAGTCTTCAAGCGGGTCTACCTATATGGGCATTTTTTCTAAGTTACAACTCTCGTTCTTTTGAGACTTTGCTGAATCGAGTTGTAAACTTAAATTCTATGGTGGTCTAATACTTTTGCTGAGTTTTTTCTGCATGCTTTTTCCTCAGTAATGTTAATGCACGCATGCTGAATTACATCAGTCACCATATTTCATCATGCATTTCAAATTCTTCATATTATATGTTAAATGCATGTATGAATTACAAGATATAGGGGGAGATCTCCATGATTCTACTCTTCAAGTGTGCATTGCTTCAAAAGCAAATTCCTCACTATGCACATCTTCAAGGGGAGTTCTTCTATATCTTGCAGTCAAAATCCTCAATTTCAGTATTTACACTTCATATGTTTATCCCCGTTGAAAACTTAACCTATATTGTCATCAATCACCAAAAAGGGGGAGATTGTAAGCGCATCTAGTGCCCCTTAGTGATTTTGGTGCATTGAAGACTTATAGGTTAAGGGACTAATGCGTTTGTGAGTGTACACATGTCTATAAGTCTATGAGGAGTTTGATATTTACAGAGAAAGCCAACCCCTAAAAATGAAGTTCTTCGACTAAAGACTTTGTATTTCTGAAGAGTTTGAAAGTGAAGAAATTGGTGTAATCCTGAAGACTTGGTATTCGTTCGAGGAACATGAAGCGTGAAGACTTTTGCTTTCGTAGTTTCATTTTCTCTTTCTTGAGTCATAGGAAACACCGTACTGTTAAAGGGGGTCGAGGAAATACTAAGGAAAAATTTCCAAGTGGTGCTCAACTCAAATCCTACACCTACCAATCCCTTCGAGTGAAGCCATTGGAAATCTCATACAGCTCAGTCAAATTTCTTCAGTGATAGAGACGAAGTTCTTCTGGTCTCTGAGGAATTTGTTCTGACTGAGGAGTTAGGAATTCGCTAGTGCGGATTGCCTACACGGTGAGGAACATGATAGCCCTGAGGAATTTGATACTCAAAATTCCGACTGTTGTTGTGCTATGCGCAAGCTGTCCCAAAATATCTACCCACCTAACGGTGATATCATTGAAGGGCATTTATGTCTTATCATGTCGGGCTGATCCCTAGGCTATAAATAGCCGCCCCCTACAACCACTAGCTGATTGGCTGCTCTGAGAGAAACTGACACTTGTCATTTGAGAGCATCCCATCCTCTGAGGACTTTGAGTGAAAATCATCAAGTGAGGAAAACCCAAAACCCAAACACCTACAAACCCAAAGTGATTGAGCATCACTAAAGAGATTGATCCTGCGTGGATCCGACGCTTGTTACCTTTGAAGACTGTGCATCTTCCAGACGGTTAGGCGTCATGGTCTAGAGCATCCAAGAGGAAATTGTGGATCGCCGAGTGACCAAGTCTGTGAAGGTTTGGAAGTCACCTGAAGACTTACCACGAGTAATTGGGCGAGGTCTGTGTGACCTTAGCTCAAGGGGAATACGGTGAGGACTAAGTGTCCTGAGTTGCGTGTTCAGGACTGGGTGTCCGGGACTGTGTGTCCTCAGGTTTAAATACATAGCCGCCCTAACCAGACGTACAACTGTCACAACAGTTGGAACTGGTCTACCAAATCATTATCTTCACCAAGCTACCTAGTTCCATTTCCTCAACCCTTTCATTTCCTCATTTATGTGTTGTGTGTTTGTTCATATCTGTTTGAAGACTTTGACTGAAGACTTTCTCTATTTCCTTAGTTCAATTTCTTCAGTCTGTTTGTCTTCATTCTGTGTTATCATGTGTTTACGCTTTCTGTACTCTATGCTTGTTATCATTTCACCATGAAGACCAAGCTCATGCACTGTTATGTTTACTTCTGAGTACTTATTCCGCTGCAAGTAGTTCTACACTCAGGAATTTCCTTACCCTGAAATTCCTTAGGGAAGAATTCATAAAAATTGCCTATTCACCCTCCCCCCTCTAGTCGATATAACGCACTTTTAGCAACACCTCACCCCCTTTTAATAGTATTGGCTTTTCCTATGGACACAATGTGATCTTGGATCACTAAAAGTAAAATGTAGAGTCTTGTGCTTTGAGCTTGAGCCAATCTTTTGTCCTTAGCATTTTGAGGGGTCCAATTTCTAATCCATGCCATGCCAATCATTGAGCTTTCCTGAAATATTTATCTTAAAATAGCATTAGCTCAATGAGCTATATGTTGTTAGGAATTACCAAAACCACCCAGGGATAGTTGCACTTTCAATGATCAATCCCTTAGCGCAAAAGAATGTCACGTTATATTGCCCCTTGTGATAGCAACCTTTATTATGCAGTCTATTGCTTTTATTGCTTTACCATCACAAGTTCGTACAACGCTCAATTTTCTCTTAAACTTTTAGAAGCAATTTTTATTGCCTTATTGCACTGATGACAACTTACTTGAAGGATCTTGCTCAATCCTTAGGTAGGTATGGTGGACTCTTGAAAATAAGATTTGGGTTTAAGAGTTTTTCGATGCACAAGTAGTATCTCTACTTGGTGCGGAATTTTTGGCTGGCAAAGATGGGGGGCAAGCACCACATGTTGAAGGATCTATGACAATATAACTTCTATGTGAATATGAACAAACATAAATCATTATGTTGTCTTCCTTGTCCGACGTCAACAATTTTGGCATATAATATTTTGATGGGGGCTCACAATCACAAAAGATTTCTATGATAGTGTATTTATATGTGAAAGTTCTCTTCCTTATACTAATTATTCGTGAATTGCTTGTATGACCAATATTGTGATTGTCAAGCCTCAAAAGATTTCACTTTCTAAATTCAATGTGAAGCTACCACTAGGCATGATATGATTTCAACTTCATGACATTCAATTTATTCAACAATTTACTCATAGGATATAAGTGAAGCAAAAGAGTAAATGACATAGAAAAGAGCTTCGTTGACGGGATGTGAATGCCGCTTACTTAGCCTCTCTGGAAACTATTTGAGGACTCTATTTTATTTTAAAAATTTCAGATCTAAGTACTTTATTAAAACAGCAAGCAAACCAAAATTTCCCAAAATCGAGAGGTGAAGAGACTCCCACGGTCTGAGTTAATTTCCAATGGGACACCATGAAGAGACACTATTCGGGAGATGTACAAGTCAGCTAGCTGGCTAGCGGTGATACTCTCACGAACAGGTAGGAAATGGGCTACCTTGGACGGGCGGTCGATCACGACGAAGATGGCATTATTCCCTCTCTTGGTCCTGGGAAACCCAGTGATGAAATCCATACTGATTTTATCCCATTTCCACTCGGGAATAGCCAAAGGTTGAAGGGTGCCAGCAGGCCGTTGATGCTCTGCTTTAACACGATGACAAACGTCGCAATTATCAATGTATTGAGCAATTTCTCTCTTCATCCTAGTCCACCAAACCTCTGGCATAGGTCTTGATACATTTTAGTACTGCCGGGATGAATGGTGAGAGGGGATTCATGAGCTTCCTTAAGGATCAACCGCCTCAGGTTTCGTGCCTTTGGAACCACTAAGCGGTTTCCAAAGTATACGACACCTTGATCATCAACGGAGAAACAATTC